>NC_134455.1:320649062-320951979 GCF_047948215.1 Lycorma delicatula | reverse complement strand
GCTAATGCCTAGAGACTATAGTCAATGTGAATAAATTTTCATCACCAGGCTAAAAATTGGATATATATGACTAATATCACCCTACTTTCTCCAAGGACTACAACAGCCTACCTGCTCTTATGGGGCACATTATTAAAGACTGCAATCTCCATACTGACCTCAGACCCAGATATGGACTGAAAGGCACTATCACAGATGACCTTGCGAATAACCAGCTAGCAATAGACTAAACTTTGAAATTTCTAAAGGCTCTGAAGCTTTTTATTAGTGTATAAAATACCGTGATTATAAGTGTTTTTCCATTTGACTGGGATTGAATGCAGTGAACAGGATTTAATGAACGATGAAGAATGAACAATGCAATGAACAAAAAAAACTTATTTTCTTCACAGGAATACTTTAAATACACCTATAAGGTTCGGCAAGTCGAAATTAAATGCTCATAACAATCTGCTAATAATAAGTACTTTTTAAGATAATACTTAGTTAATAACAGGCAGGTTAATTTTTTAATTCTTAGACTGTCCTGTATAACACAAATAACTAGGTTAAATTTTTATATTCTAATAGTAATAAATTTTTAACATTTAATTTTTTTTAAATGTTGACATTAAAATAGAAATAGATTAATTTATCAAGATATAAATAAGATTTACTTGAACAAATCATCAATAAAAAAGCTGACAACTCGGTTGTAGGACTTTCCTGTCATGTTGCTCATACACACAGCCTAATTCAAAATATTTATCATTTTATTTAAATATAATATTTTTCTACAACTGTACGTCAGTGCTACACTAGTGTTTCTTGTGGTGACAGGGGGTACTATTGATACAGTAAACTCACTTAGACACTACTGGGTTAGACCATTTTTTGGGGTTGTGGTGCGATTTTGAAAAAAAAAATTATTTTTTAATTGTAAACAAATGGGCCTAAGAAAAATAAGATTGAATTAGGTAAAATCTCAGGATACTGAGGGTGATCTTACTCTACATCTTCACTCCCTTGACCTTTTAATTTGAAAATTTTATGACATCAATGCCCCATATACAGAAGTAACTGCATATGCCCAAATTGGACCAGTTACAGTACTTTCCCTTCTATAGCTAAAAATTCATAGAGTTCTGTAAAGCAGTCAAATAAAAATTTGCTATATTAATTCATTGATTATCAATGATTCAAGCAGCGCATAATACAAATTTTTTTTGCTGTCTAAACTGATAATATTGCACTGAGAATTTTGAATTTATAATCTTTAAGAATTATAAAGGCAAATTTTTTTTGTAATATAAAATTGGCTATTCTTCAAATTTTTATCAAAAACAATGAAGAGACATTTACATAACTTGAAAATCAAAAATTTGAACAATTTTATTATTAGGCACAGATTTTCTTATTAAGAAAAATGTACAATTTTAGTTTTGTCTAAAATAGTTTACTATCCAGCCATTTTCCAATGTTTTCAATCCATTACTTGCTCTATTTACAATGTAATAACAAGTTGTATCATTAAAAGCAAGATTTTTGTCCTTAGAAAAAATAGTAACTCCCTTGTATACTAACTTTAAAAATATTATTCATGTGTATTAAAAAAAATGGACTTCATACCACCTGGGGCACACTGGATTTAACTGGTTTGTTGATTAATTCCTAGAATATTATTTTGATGCTTTTCATTTAAATAATAATGTAATAAATTTAATGTTATTCCTTTAATACCAGTTAGCTCTAATTTTTATTCAGTAGGAACTAAATTATTCAGAAGCTTCTTTTTTCTTTTACCTAGATTATTACTTTTATTCAAGCAACTTTTGATTGTTTTTTATTATATCTGTAACCTATTTTATTACAAAATTCTTAACAGATTGATATTGGTTTAAAAATACACTTGTTTTAACATGCCAAACAAAAACAAATTTAATAAGTACAGTGTTATTAAAAACATAAGGGATAATGTTTTCTGTTCATTTTGTGGATATCTTCAATGATTGGTAATTTTTCTTACTCTGGCATCAGATGATATGATTAGGTATTATTTGTGATTTTTTTAATTTCACAGACATATATTTAGAATGTAGTCCAAAAGTGTGATAAAGTTAAATTATATGTTTATATATTTCATAATGTTTAAGTGTGTTAAAATATCACCATTTTATGCATCTGTGGAATTTCAAGGGTGTTAGGGTTGTTGGATCTGTGATTGTACCTATGAGATGGTTGAGAAGTTAAACTACATTGCTAAAAACTTTTAAGAGTTCCTTGCATTTTGGTTTTAAGCTGCCTGGTGACTGCACTGTGTGTCATGATTCATTTAGTTTATGGTAATTTTTCCAAAGGCCACATTTTGACCAGATTTTTAAATTTGGATGCAATTTTTTATGTCAGTGAGATGTATTTTTTTAAATTTTTAGTTTTATTTTTTTTGTGAAGGAGTGCTTCAGTGAGTATGCTTGGTTATATACACTTGCATTTAACCTAGGAATTTTAATTTTATTTTGGTGCATTCTTCTACATCCTAAATAAATATAACGTTTATTGACAATTTTGATTAAGTATTGAACTAAAATGGATATTTAAGGATGAAACATTTAATCACATTTAAGCTTATGAAATATTTAAACATTTTAAATTAACAGTCACCATTCAAATCCAACACATCTTAGGATCAGATCCTAAGTATGTCAAAGTAAAAAAAATCAGCGAAACATCATTTGTTACCAGTGTGAACTGTAGTGTCAGTCCTATAGATAGTAAATTTCATCACAGTCAATAAGCTGTCATGAACAAAAACATAACTAATTTATAAACCATAATCATTAGCAAAAATATTTTGCGTATTATTTATTTATTGTGTACCATTTTAAAAATAGTTTCTAAAAAAAAAAAACAATAAAAAAACAAAACCAATACAAATAGTGAATGTCAGAATTCAGAAACATAAATCAGAAAGTAAATAAATACTAAACATTTATGAATAATGTGGTTTATATCAAGAAAATTAGGTTAGGAGTATATCTAAATTATGTGAGTGAGTGGTAGGGGTTGGGTTACTGTTTCCACAGTCACATAATGCTGACAAAAGCTTCCTCTGTTAAGGAAATAAGCAAATCTACTCTCATTAGTTCATATACATTAAACAAAAATAGTTAAAAAGAACAATGGGAAGTATTCTTAACACAGCACAAATAAGAGACTTTAAAACAAGTGTTAAAATTAATATTAAAAAATCTATATACATTTTCTTAAAGCCACTATTATTTCTTTTAAAATAATTTTCTTTGAGACAACTGTTTATTATTGTATTATCAGTGAAATTATTTTCATTATATAGACCTACACATTAAAGTGGAATATTGTTCCTTGTACAATGTAATCATTAATGTTTTAGGAGTTTATTATTTTCGTTTACTGTGGACATGTGCCTGACCACTGAATTTGCTATTAGTGCTATAATGCCTGAGGTAACCTTTTGAGCTGAAAAAATTGTAAACAAAAAAATTCTTTTCAGCTTTTCTATCAAGATTAGGTAGTACTGACATGAACAAAATAAAATATTACATAAAATACTATATACATACCTTTGGTATGTATAAAATAAAGTTCTTTAACTCCACAACATTCTGCACTAGATAAATGAAATGTTCAAACAAAGGTATAAAGTAATCACAAACATTTCCATTCAATAAAGAGGGACCACTTCTTTTATGCTAATCACCAATTAATCAATATTAACATCAACCTTAGTATTCTATTTATTCAAATAAAGGACCACTTTAAAACATTTGAATGACAAATTCATTGAGAATATTTTTTTAGATAATTTTCATCACTGACCATCATGAATAAATACAGCACAAATAAAACTAAATGAAGAAAATAAAAAAAATTATGGGTCCATGACAATATTCATGCCGATTATCTATTCAAAATAATTATGAAAATATTAGTTAAAATAGATGTTAAGTTTTTCAGTAAATGTGTTATTTATATTGACAAGTTTTAAAATCAAATTGACTACAATTTATCTATACTTATTTATTCTTTTTGGTACAGATGATAAAGTTCCCAGGTCTCCAAAAGTATTGGAGGTTATCAATGATGATTTTTTTTAAATTTTAAATTTATGCTTGTTATAAGAAAATTAGGCTATTGTATTCAAGTATTTTTATCTTACTTCAGAATTTTCTTCTACAATCATTATTTTTTCTTTTTTTATGTGAATTTCGTTTTCAATATTTTATTTTCTGGATTTCTAGTATATTAATATGTATTCCATTGTGCTTTTTATATCAGTTAGTCAAATTAAAGTATAATAATTGATTGAAACAAATACACATATATACACTTGTATAGAAAAAAAAATAAATAAATGAAAAATAACTAATATGTGTTAAGACTTACTTGTAACTTCATGGTCATAAATATAATCTGCAATAAAATGAGTAATATAACACATGTAAGTGCTTAATATGTGTCCCTTAAGACATTTTCCACCCAAATTATTTAATTCAGGTAATACAGAATAAATTATAAATGTGATTGCAAGTAGTACTAGTGTTATGGAAACTAAAATCCATTCCAGTATTGTTAGTTTTCTTCTCTCAACTAATCTACCTTCTCGTTCAAAGAGTGCTTTAACTTCTTCATACCATTCTAAACAATACTTTGTTGTATCCAATGTTTTATTGTTTTCATCTGAAGTTATTACTAAATTTTTTTTATTTTGAAGAACGTAACATTTTTTCAATTCTTTTTTATTATTAGAACAGTAATCTTTAATGTTTTTATTATAAATTATTGAGAAAAAGTCAGAATAACCTTCCAAATTTATTGGTTCTGAGAGATCATTTAAACTGTAATATTTTAAATCACTGATTTGATGTTGATGGTCATTAGAAATGTATGTACGATTGATGCCAATTGAATAACCATTATAACAACAATTTTTTAAACATTGCTTATTTATAGAACATAAACAAGCTATTAAGTTATTATTGTTAGATATTTTATCAATTGGATATAGCACATCATTTAATAAAATACTTCCATTAATATTTTTTACTGTACTGTATAATTCTACACTCATCAATATATCACAAGCATGATTATTACTAACAACAATTTTTGATGAAATAAATATACAATTTAGTAACAACATCAACTTTACTAGTTGCAATAACATCATTTTTACACCTGATTTTCATAAATTGATAGTTGATAATAAAAATAAACGCCCTGGTAGTATTAATGAAGTTACCAAGTAATACAACAAATATTATCACTTATGAAAAGCTAAAAGAAAAACGATGCATGACATAATAATTAGTATAATGCAGTTTGTTTTTTATCATTTACCTAATTGTTCTATCCTTAATGTACTTGTAGTGCAACAAATATATATTTTTGTAATGGAACTTATCAATTTTTTTAATCATTTTCCTCACTGATATACTTGTAGAATTTTCCTTGTTACAAATGTTGTTCTACTATAATACAACTACTATACTGTTGTAAACTTAATAAACAAAATCCCATTCTCAGTGATGGACTGATAGCATCTTGGCCTTTTATACGGAGCTCCTGGGTTTGATTCCAGTAGGGATGACATTTTTCATACACTACAAATTTCCATTTTCACAATCCCATGTACAAGCTTCTTCATAAATTTCCATGGTGAGATAATTTATCAGTCAAAAAAAGGAAGAGATTAATGGAGTGATGAATATTGCAACATATATTATTGTTCATTGTTCCATGAGTAAACAAATCATAACCAACAATGTTATAAACTCATTGATTCCCAAATATGAGTTGAACTATGTTTATTACTATTTAAAGAGTGACAGACATCTGTGGCAGTTTTCACTGATCTAGTATTACATTTTTCCTTTTTATTAATAAAAATTAAAGCTATTTTTCTGGAATAAGAAATCCATTTTTCAAACTTATTTCTTCTTGTCATGTACATTATTAACTTTCTGGGAATTTATATAATTTTGTCACTCTCAAAGTACATAAGTAGATCAGGATCAGTTCTTAAGATTTTCTCCATCAAGTTAAGTTATAATTTGATGTTACTCTGCAGACTGGTTTTCATTCTTTTAAGGTAACAAAAAAGGATTTAGACAAATGATTGCTCTGTAACATAGTTACAAATAATAGTTCATTTTCTAATAATATTTTTTTAATGAATGTGGTACCGAAATCTAAACGTGATTCTGTAAAAATCAATGTAATGTGGTTCTGTAAACGTGATGTATACTTTACATATCACATTTTTTTATCGTAACACATAAAGAACGTCAAAAAAACTACGCTAAATTGTATTTTTATTATTAAGATATATAAAAAATACGGTAATTAACGAAGTAAGGCTAGGTAAATAAATAAATACATCTATTGGTATAAAAATAATCAAAATATGAAAGAAAGTAATGAAAAACGCATTTATTTGATTTTTTCTATTTATATCCTTCAGTAAAAATATTGAGTTAAAACAGACATTCAATGAAAAAACGAATTTTCATCACGTTGGAAAATAAAAATCTTGAAATAATGTTAATTACTTAGACAATACGAGTCGTAGTGAAATATAAGGTGAAACTTTCTTTCAAAACAAACATATAAAAGAAAAGATGTTGAATCACTAATAAGTCAACATAAATAAATTTGTGACAGCAAATAAATAATTGTCAAATTTAGCCAAAACTGTAGTAATGACTTTATCTGCCACTGCTAATTATATGAGTTTGTTTAATAAATGAAATCGGACCAGTAACAAATCGGTTTTGTAACAAATTTTTCTATTTTTTGCTTATTATTATGGAACGCTTAAGCATTTTTTATTATCTATTATTGTACATCTGTTATCTATATATTTAACATGTATTTTTTTTTAAACAAAATTCTAAATTAATAACAGATTGTCATAACAGAAATGTAGTCTCTCACCTTTCCTGACCATTCCCCTAAGATATGTGGTTAATTGAATGAAACCCAACCACCAAAGAACACCGGTATCTACGATCTAGTAATCAAATCCATGTAAAAATAACTGGCTTTACTAGGACTTGAACGCTGTGGGAACTCTCGACTTCCAAACCAGCTGATTTGGGAAGACTTGTTCACCACTAGACCAACCCGGTGGGTTGATATCATTTTATCTGCGAGACTCAACGTACGGTTTACAATTTCATTGTAATTTTTTTCGATATCACTGCGTTTTGTTAGATTATTTTTAATTTTTTTTTTAATTACTGATTGTTATCTTATGGATTTATTATTAAAATTTATTGTTTTTCAAGAACAAACATATAAACATTGTTTGAATTTCTCGGGAAATTGTTTTTGTTGATAGTCATATCAGTCACTTCATACCATATTTTCTCTTTTCTAATAAACCTAGTATAATTACCTTCGCGAATCGAAGATCCATGATGTAATTAGAAGTTCGAACGAACTTCTTGATACAATTCTTTACATTTATTGAATCTCCTGTAACCATATCATTTATAATGAGCTTTATAAAACCTCGAGCCAATATCATTTTAAGTATCATAATGAACAGTACAAACAATTAATTTACTACAGTGAAAACGACCTAGGATTACAATAATTCCGGTTTTAACCCGGATAGTTCTGGGTTGCAAAAATTCTGTCCAGGGTTGCAAAAATATCTGGGGTTTGAGAATTTTATGACCGGCGAGGATTTTTTTTAATTTTAGATCTATAACGTTTTTAAACATTCTCTTACGGTCGTGCATCTCTTAGCCGACCTTGGAGCAAGCGCTGACTTCGGTTTTGACGGAGACATGGCTACCGGTCTTGCCACAACGTTTTACTCAGTCATTTGGCTACACAAGAGGAGCAATGTGTTTATGTTGTTTTCGTGTGTGAAATAACTTGTTTTCACGTTTTTGAACAGTTCATCTCTATTCAATTTTTCTCATCGTTTAGCAACGAGCAAAAGAAAATGTGTGTTTAATGTTAATCTGCAACAGGAATACAAATTTTTTGAAATTGTATAATGACAGTAACAATGAACATGTTTATTGCACACTATGTACTGGAGAGTTTTCTGTTGCACGTAAAGAAAAGGGTGATATTGAATACCACTTGAAAACAGCTAAATATAGGAGTGCTATTAATACTACTGCCTCAGCAAACATAAGAGATTTTTTAAAGCCAAAGATGGGAATAACAGTAACAGTGATCTGGAGAGTGCTGCTAAAGAAGCTACACTTTCATACACATTCTGCTATTCACAAACTCAGTTTCAAAATATCAGACCAAACTGGTAAAATAACATCTAAACTGGTTAAAAAGTTATATGACCCAAAATTTTCATCTGCTAAAACCAAAACCGAGGCAATTATTATTTATGTTATTCCGCCATTTATATTTGATTATGTTTTCCGTTCTTTGGAAAACATTAATTATTTAACAGTAATGATGGGTAGCTCCAACAGAAGTGAAGAAAAATTTGTTTCAATTATTGTAAGATATTTCACTATGGAGAAGTACAAACAGCATGTAATTTTCTCTCTACTCTGGATATAGAAGTTATTGTTATAAAAATGTATAAATATTTTCACATATATACAGTAAGAGTAACAAAAGTTCTGCGAATTTGTGGAAACTGATTACAAAAAAGTATTATAGCAGCACAAGTTTCCTTAGTTTTTTACCTGCAATAGAAAGAATTTTTTCTATTTTTGATGGCCTAAAATCATACTTCTTATCTTGTGACAAATGCTCAAAATTATTATTTGATTTTTTGAAAATCTAGAAAGTGAACTGTTTTTGAAATTTTTGTATGGTACTCTACAGTTATTTAATAATGTTCTGAAATTGGAAGTTAATTCTAAAGCATTTTAGATATATTCTGAACTAATTTGTCAACTTTAGGAAAGAAAAACCCACAAATTTATACCATCTTCTGCCAAAGAATTGCTTTGCACTCTAAAAGAAAATAATGATGTTCAGGAACAAAAATTCTTCTCAAGGTTAGACAATTTTTATAATTCTAGTATCCAGTAATTAGAGTTGTGGAGTACCAGTTTTGATAAAGTTAGTAAGTTTCAGTGGATAAATTTACAAACTGAAATGGCCTGGCCGATTTAGAAGAGAGTGCACAAGTTGTTAATGAAATTATAAAAGATTCCATAAATATTGATGACCTATTTGATGAACATACATTGTTGAACCAGGTAATTCAAAACCAAAGGGTAGGTATGATTAAAGTTCTGAAAAAGTACCGGATACTATTGAAGAGAAGTGGAAAGCAATTTTTAAGGTGTTTCAAAAGACTGATATTTCATGTTGCAATATTTCTAAAATGGTTGAGTTTGCGAATATAATAGACCACTCCAGCAGAGCTCACGCATACTGGAGCTAGAGCTAAATACAACTGGGTTTGCTCTGGTGCCCAGAGGACATCGTTCGAGACTCACTGCGTAGAGCTATTCACCCATCGGCACGATAGTTCCCACCTTAGGTTACGGTTGCATTTTGTAAGATGTCGCAACACCACCGAGTGTAAATAAAAGAGAAAATTGAGTTGGATGTTGTGTAGTTGAGTAAATGTATAATTCGTGTAGTGTTCTTGGTGTAGTATATGTGTATAGTGTAAAGTATTCTGCAGCTAAGTGTGTAGTGGGAAGAAAAGCTGCAGGGGCTAGGTTCGTGGGTACGCCAACCCCCAAAATCTTAAAGAACAAGCCTCCCCGTCGGGGAGACAATATGAAATAAAATAAAATATCGCTTGCCAATAAAATATGGTAAGCCTATAACTGCCTCTATATTAAATAGCCTGAATCTACAAATGACAAGCAATGTAAAAAATGTCGTTTTAATTATCTGATTTATTATGGGTTTTACTCCACTGATGACCAACTGTTGTCATAAAAGATGAAAGGGTCTGGTGACTCTGTAATGATGTTAAGCAAAAGCCTATTCTTCCACACTACTAAGCAACTCTTTCCTTTCCATTCCCAGCCAGCATTTACAAATAATAATTTTACCAACTCTTAATTTGGCTCTCTCCAATTTTCATTCATTTGCAGAACTGTTTATAACCTCAAAAGTCTTTTCTGTCGAATTGTATTTCCACTATACTTTATCAACAAGAATCTAAAGAAATTCAAACAAATTTCTGTTCTTGAAACCATTAAGGAAGACAAGAGAATTCTCTTTGGTGTTTTACAATAGTTTACAGTAATTTTTATCTTCTAAATTTCCAATTTTAGCATGCTAAATAAATCATCTACGTCACTATTTCAACACTTTGCCAATGTCAGTCACATGAGAAACATCAACCAAGGAACAAATTGTCTGAATAAATCATCAGTTCAGCGTCATTCCATTCAGCTTTTTAAGGTCCATTAAGTACAATATAAATAGTTATTTACATTTCCAGAATGCATTGGTAAGGGATCAATCTTAGAAGTAACATTTTTTTCTTAAATCTTTTCACATGGATTTGTGTTTGATTGATGATTATTCAGTTGCATTCTTCTCTCACCCAGTCTTTGATTTCAAATTGTCGTTCCTAGCCAACATGCCTTTACCTGCCATGCATGCTATATTATGTAGCATGTAGCACCCAACGCTGTTGTAGCAGAATCTTTTAGTGAAATGTGCAAATTGTTTCTTTTAGTATTCCAAAACTATTCTCAACCATCTTCTATGTTGCCTTATGTGCACAGTTGTAGTTTCTATTTCTTGCAATATGTTGTTTTCTATAGACTGTTACCATAAACCATTCTGTCACTGCATACACGCTGACCTTTAAAATTAAGGATTTAATTTATTGTAGGCAGCTGTCCAGTGAAAATCCTGAAGTAATAAAATATTTAAAAGTTTTGAATCTTACAAAGCAGTATATTTAATATATTTAAATTCAGTTTTTTTTTTTTAAGAATGTTTAAAATTACATTATTATTAACAATAAAATATTTCTTGTGCTAGCTAGTTTTTGTTCAGTGACCACAAATAATTTATCAGGAAACCACTTGCTGATTGATAAAAGTTTGATTAATTTGTAAATTCTTTTTTTTATCTAATAAATCACAGCTTTTCCTTTTTCATATTTTAAAGGTGTTTGAATTACTTATAACAACTTATTAAATTGAAATGAAAATAATAAAATAAAGCAAATAAATTTATAAAATCTGCATTTATTCAATTGCTTACTATTTATATAAAAAAAGTAGATTTTATACTCTTAGATGTAGATTACATTTAAGTCTTCTTTCAAACACTTTTTTTCTATTTTTGGGTTGCTATTTTATGTACAGAAAAGAGAATACAGTTTTAATGCATTATATCCTGATTCTTTTATTTTCATTACTTTGTGGACTCAGACTCAAAGTACCATTTTTTTTTCTAACAGTTGTGACACATGTAAACATCTGAATTTAAAAAGCCATTGTGTTACCTGGAATTGCTTTACCTGGGATAAAAATATTTTCTACCTTTTCCATGAAATGAATAAAGTAAAATGTCAACTTGTGAGGCTGAATTTTCTTTGTGTTTTGGCTGAGTTTTCATGATGATAACCAATGACATATTCAGTTTACTGCAAAAAATAAAAAATTAATTCCAGTTGTATGCTTGTATGCTCATATGATGTTATTAAAGATGGCTTTATCATTTTCTGATTACTTTGCAACTCTGTGTTCTCTTTGTTGCCGGAGGAGATTGGAACGCGAAGGACTGATTGTGGGGTACCTGGTTGACAACCAGCAGGGGTAGAATGCTGAAGAGGGGGTCCAAATTCAGTGCCTGGATATTGTATCCGGATTCCAGCCGACATACTGGCCAACGGACCTGACGAAGATCCCGGATTTGCTTGACTTTTTTGCCACATCTGGTATATCATCTGCATACACTCTGGTAGAAAACAGCTATGATTCATCATCAGACCACTGGCCCATTCTACTTACACTGATCACAACGGTGGCTGAGGAGGAAAGGGAGGCCTATTCTTCATACGAGACGAACGGAATGGATTTCTTTAGAGGAGAAATTGGCTGACCCGTTCCCACTCGATACCCCTGGAGATATTGATTACGCGACGTACTTTTTGACATTAGTCATGCAGGAGGGAGCGTGGCGGTCTGCACCTGAATATTTGCATTCCGCCAGGGAAAATATCCTAGGGAAGTGACAGAACTAATTGTCTCAGAGCTGCTTCTTCGGCGGATTTGGCAGTACTTTAGAAGCCAGAAGACAGGACTCTTCTTAATAGGACAGTGCGAAGACTAAGGAGGTTGTTTGATGACTATCAGGGACGAGAAATTCAAGGAATACATAGGAAATCTTTCTCACTTGAATGTGGACGGATGCTCCTTATGGAAGGCCCTTATACGAAGGGACCGCAACGATCCCCAGGAACACTCCCCGCCCTACAGAGGAATGCCGGATAGTGGAAAAGGACTGATAAGGAGAAGGTCGATCTGTTTGCTTTACTAGAAGTAACATTCTGATCCCACAATGATGAGAGCCCCGGTGATGTGGATGTTAACGACTTCCTTGAGAGCCCGATGCCAATCAGCTTCCCAATTAAACCGATCTCTACAAGGAAGGTCCCGAGCTTTAACTTACTGATGCACAAAATGCTTGGCATGCTACCCTTAAAGGGATCAATTAAATTAGGAATCTATTTAACACTGCTCTGCGGACTTCTTACTTCCCAGCGGAAAGGAAAGTGTCGTAGGTGGTGATAATCTTGAAACTAGGGAAGCCTACAGGAAGTTTCTTCTCACAGACCAATTAGCCTATTACGAGTTTTATCTAAATTGTTTGAGAAGCTACTACCGCACATGCTTTGGACAGTGTTGGAGAGTAAGGGTTACTGTCCCAGTATGTACTTCAATGGTGTCTTGATCACGCAAACAGAGACTGTGCGGTTCCTGGGACTTCATCTGGATAGGCGTTTGACCTGGTAGTGTTACATGAAGATGAAGAGGAAATAGCTGAACGCAAGTTACAGAGAACTTCACTGGCTGCTCATGTTATCCACAAAATCTTAATTTATAAGGCTATCCTGCGCCCAATCTGAACGTACTGTATGTAATTTTGGGTAACAGCTGATACTAGTGATGTGGAAATTATACGATTCCATAGAAGTAGAGAGGATGATTGCCGAAGCACCATGGTTCATGGGGAATGATGAAATTCACGGTTATATGGAGATCTCGCTGATTCGTGAGATTGCACGGCAGCAGTGTCAAATACCTGCAGAGGCTTGAGAATCATGTAAACCATTTTGCAATTAGTCTACTCAATAACAGCAGGGACATTCGATGGTTGAGATGTGTCCATGAACTCGACATGGATCTGCGTAACAGTTTAGAATCTAAACTGTCAAGTTTAGTGGTGTCGTATCTAATTTCTTCGTTACTTCTCATTCATTTTTTCTTGTTTTTGTTTCTTTTTCTTTTTATTCTTTTTTATTAATATTTGTTCTTATGGGCTATCTGGTGGTGAAATTAATGATTTGTGATTTATGACCGAGCTTGAAAGTTCATACTGAATTTTAAGTTTACAACTTATTGTGTATTACTTATTATTCCCTTGAAATATTGCAGACCAAGAAAGGCAAGTAATAAAATTATTTCCTGAATTAGAAGGGATTTTAGAACTAATTATTCGTAGTTTTCTGACTTTTTAATTTTTTATATTAAGAAAAAATATTTTTATAATAAATCATACAAAATTATGAAAATGTGAATTTTTTGTTATAAAAATATTTTTGGATGAGGACTTTAAGTGGATGTTGATAAAATTTTGTACTTAAGTAAATGAACATGAGAAGAAAATGAAATTAAATGGGAAATTTTGCTTTTAAACTCTTCACAGTTACATAAATTACCTGTCATTGTGAATATGACTTTTATTCTAAGTAAATTGATAAAGTAATTTTTTTTTGAAAATTACTCAATCTGCATTAATTAAAATAAATTGTATAATTTTTTATGAAAATGTAGCCATTTAAATGCCTACATTTAATATATCTATTGTAATAGTTGCATATCCTTTTATGAAGATGAGGCTTTACAGCTAACCTTTGTTTTTATTAAAATTTAAAGTATTTATATCATGTTAATTTTCAATATTGAAGAAGTTTAATATGCCTGATAGGTTTCAGTTTAAAGACATTCTTGGTTTAAATCTGAAATGTCCACGAAATCATACAATCGATAAGTGAAGTCCTTTCACTAATCCTTTGATTTAGAATGAATTTAGTGAATATTTTGAAAAAAATTATTCAAACTGGCATTTTAATCTGGAAGAAATTTACTAAGTATAACCTTTGTAGATACATTGTCTGATACATCTGACAAAAATAATAATTTTATCAGGACATTTTAAATTCAAAAACAGAATAAATTGGAGTTTTCATGGAATAAGAAAGGAACTACTAAAATTATGAACCAGTTTAAACAGCCATAAAATAGACCATAACAAAAATATAATTTAATTTGTTTCTGATAACCAAGAATTTCTTAATATTTCTTTAATATTATTAAATTTTTATGATAGATAAGATGAATGATTTGTAACACAATAAGTTCTCGAAGCATGGTTAACCATCTTTATTAAAAAAGAATATTGTTTTATACTATTTACATTAAACTATAAGATAATCAACTGTGCGTTTTATAGATGTTTAATATTCACAGATTTTTAAGGTTTAAAAATTTCTCAACAAATAAAGTGGTATCTGTTGATTCATGTACAACTGCATATAAAAATAGATGGTCTACTTTAATTATGTTTCTTTCTAAACGACCAATATGAAATGACAAACCCACACCTGAAACGTATAAAAACATTTCCATAAGAAACAATCTTTTTTTTAAATGTGGCTGTTCACACATTATAATTATAAAGTAATTTCAAAATATTATATAAAATAAAAAAAATAAATTTCTACTGAGGGGAGTAATAAGTCCTCATTGAATCCTTTTCAATGACATATCATAAATGGTACTTATTTTAATTGGTTCCAGAGTTATATTCAAATAAAATTTTAATCAATGAAATATTTGGATCTTGGAAGGACACATCGGCTTGAATCAGACTTCATCTTTTTTTTAACTTTTTTTTTTTTAATTAAATATATTGATTTATTATTAATTATTAATCTGATTGTAAAACTATTTTTACGATAAATAATCAATAAAAAATAAAAAAAATGAAATAAAATTTTATGTACATTTCACCTTAAAAAAATGTATATATGTAATTTAATAGGCATACAAGGAACTCATGTAATATCCACATCATTTTTTTTTTGTTATAAGAAAACTTGTTGGGGAATTTAAGGGTGCGTTGAACAAAACAACATCACCTGTATTTACAATATTAAGTTTTTCTTGCAGAAGGTATCAAATAAAGTATACTTGTATGTTTATAACAAAACCTTATTTTTTGGGAGAAAATGTGTGAAAATAAATTTTAGTAACTTGATTAATGTTTTATGAGCTTCTTCAAAAGATGGTTAAAATTCAATGGTACACAATGTTAAACTCTATTGCAGAGCTTAGGTAAAGGTGAATTATTTCCATTTATTTTCTCTTAATCATTGAATTCACTCAGGCTTGATAGTTTAACTAATTAATCAAAGGCAAAACTTTTATGTTGAAATTGTTGTACTAATCGTAATATGATAATCCATAAATATCACATATTCTTATGGGTTTTAAGCACATAACCCAATTACAAGTTATTTCAGAAAGTGTTTATAATTGTGATAAGCAGAGAGCAGAATTTTCTTTGTCCATACATATCATTTATATTTTATTAATACTTTAATGTATACAATACTAATATCATTCATCATTTTGAAATCATTAAAGTTAGAGTGTGTTCTAATTTTTTGATTGGATTGAATACAATTTTCTCTGATAAAGCACATTTTAGCAAACTTTCATCTGTGCCAGTAAAAGTATCTAATGTTCAAAAAACATTTATCAGTATTGATGAGAAATCTACAGAAGCTGGAGTTGCTACTAGTAAGTAATTTTTATTTTTATTTTTTACTTATTATGTGAAGAAAATTGGGACCACATAAATTAAATTGGATGATTTATCTATCAAGATTGTCAAACTTTCTTTTAACTTCCAACACTTGTATTTCATTCTCAAGGGGAAACTTTTTTCAAATGTGTTTTTAAATTCTAAGTTAGTGTTACCTTGCTTTCTAAGAAACCTTAAAATTTTAAGGTAGTTCTAAAAAACATATTTTTCCTTAGAGTCAAGGTAAATTAAAACTACCATATTTCTTCATGAACTTTGAACAAATTTTCTTATTTAGGTATGGTTGTGTAATATTCAAATCTATACAAAAGTAACTAACTGCCTTTACTAGGTTCAACCCCTATTAAAGTTACTTTTATACAAATCAGCTGATTTTGAAGTCGAGAGTTCTAAAGTTCAGATCCTAGTAAAGGCAGTTACTTTAATACAGATTTAAATACTAGATCTTGGATACTGATGTTCTTTGGTGGTTGGGTTTCAATTAACCACACATCTCAGGAATGGTCAACCTGAGACTGTACAAGACTACTCTACATTTGCATTCATACATATCATCCTCATTTATCCTCTGAAGTAATACCTTACAGTGGTTCCAGAGGCTAAACAGAAAAGAAAGAAGAGGTATGATTGTCTAGTTCCATACTTATTTTTTGATAGGATTTATTAATATTGATCATTATCACTGCAGTGTTTACATCTACAAGCTTCAAACTTATGTGGTGATATCAAGCCAAAAAAAAATTTCCTTTGTTTGGTAATAAAATTCAGTATTTTATAAATAATTTCCTTTAAATTATCTATAATTTTTATCATTAAAAATGATTCATTAATTTTATCACTGTCATAATAGACCAGTACCAAATATTTTACTCTTGTGTAAGTGCTAGTTTTTTTTCTTTTTTACAGAAAGGTATTTTTAAAATTGCAGAATGTAATTCTGTATTTATTATTTACGATTTCACGCACCCTGTTCAAGGTGACATCTGTCCGTGAGGTTGATGGTCGTCCACTGCGGTCTTCATCTTCAACATTCGTTCTGCCTTCACTAAAAATTTTATGCCACCGAAAAACTTGAGCTCTTGACATAACCTTCTCTTCAAAAGCCTTCTGAAGCTTACCATAAGTTGTCGTCACGTTTTCACCCAATTTAACGCAAAAAAAAATGGCATACCGTTGTGCAATATTTTGTGGTTTCATTTCTGTGACGAGAGACACAAACACGTGTTCACTTATTACAGCACAACTCACGAGTGAGCAGTTGCATCAATGTGCCGCTTGGACTAGAACTAGCTTATAGACCAAGGTCAAAGATGGTGTGCCTACGCAAGCTGCAGGATTGCCACATCTTGCAAAGAAAAATCAGTCTCATTACTTTATTGTCACCTCATTCTCTTACAGAAGAACTAGATGTACAAAATATGAAAGAACTAGATATACAGAACTCACACAGAAGCTTTGAAGCTTATATGCGGAAAACATATTTACAAACATATGTAAATATGTTTTCCTTTTATTACTTTACTTCTATTATTAATATATTTACAACTTACAAACATTTAAATCGACAGTGAATATTTATTTACCAGAACCATTTTTTGATTGGTGGAAATTAAACTAAACTGGGTGAAGAATAAATAAAATTAAGAGAATGTAACATCAGGCAAAAGGTAGAACTCAACAATCCTATTAAACATGATAATTTTTATCTTAGAATTAGATGCAAATCATAAAAGTCCTTTTAAATAATGAGAAGTACCTCAAGTATAATTATTGGAATTAGGTCCTAGACTGGAATTTTATGTCCTAGTTTCCTAGAAACGGTAGGTCTTCGGTTCAGGCATGGCATTTTTCATACCCTACAAAATTTAATTTCCTTGTTCCTGCATATAAGCTTCAAAGCTTCTGTGTGAGTTCTGTATATCTAGTTCTTTCATATCTTGTACATCTAATTCTTCTGTAAGAGAATGAATATAATAATACCTATAAATAAATGATAAAATAAAGTAAAATTCAAAGAATAAGAAAGAACCACACAGCAGATGATGTAGGATATAATGAATTTCATATACAGAAGGTCATATCTTTGAAGAATTAATCTTTATCTTTTGTATCAATATTACAAAATAATAGGAGGAAATGATTTAGAACATAAAGTATAATAAATACCGTCACAGATCATTCTTTTAATTACAGTTTCTAATTTACCTAAAAATTTCCTCTTGGAATATGTAAAGACTGACTATAGAAAGTCAGATTAGCTAAGAAGATTAATTAAGTTTGGGAGTGATAATTATAAATTACATGATTGATTTTGTTTTAGTGTGTTTCTTGTTACTTCCTTGTACAAAGTAAAGGAAGTACTGTAATCGTGAAAAATTTCAGATTTCAATGGAAATATCCATTTTGACTAGTTTTGTCATGACGTCTGTACATATGTATTTCACATAACTCAGAAACGAATAGCTGTAGAATGTTGAAATTTTTGTATTTAGGACTATTATAACATCAAGTTGTGCACCTCCCCTTTTAATTGCAATTGATTGGCAAAAAATGTGTTTACAATCAGACCTCTAAATAAAGGGGAGTTTCAATCTGAAATATTTGGATTTTGGATATTGGATATGAATTGGATTTTACATATATTTTTTAACCTTTTTTTTTAATTTAAATATATTGATTTATTAATAATTATTATTAACCTCTTATTGTAAAAAAAGTTTAACAATAAATAATAATTCAATAACAATACAAAAAAGAAACAGAAATTATTAGTGAAATAAAATTTTATGTACTCATTTTAATTCAAATATTTTTACAATCAGAGGTTATTAATTACTAATAAATCAATATATTTAAATTAAAAAAAAAAAAGTTAAAAAAATATATATGTATATGAAGTCGAATTCGAACTAATGTGTGGATGGTTATGGATCTGACACGTTTCACTTACACCACATACCTAATTGAGCGACGTGAAAGAAAATTAATTCACAAATTAATATAAAATGCAGATACATACACCACAAAAAAAATGTGATGCAGTATGATGTCCACTACAATGCAATTGTGTAACTGTCCACTTTCTTAAAGAATTGGAGGATTGTATCTCATTTTCAAATGAAATATGTTTAAATGAAGTGCACCAAAAAATGTGTATATGTAATTTAATACGTGTTCAAGAAAGTTATGTGGTGTCCACATCAGATTTTTTTTTATTTTTAAATCCTTAGAAAACTATTAAACATCTGTGTGTGAAAATTCAGACTGCGTGCTAGGAATGAAACCTGACCTTTAGTCAAACAGCTATTGTTCATCTGAGTCACTAAGGCACTTTTAATATTGACATAGCATACAATAATTAATAGTTGTTATAAATTATGTAACTGTGCTAACAAGATCTAAGCATAAAATAACAAATCAATCTGGTATAAAGTAATAATTACTTATATAAAGCAGTCTTTTACTAATAGTGAATTCAGTTTACTTTACATATTGAAATGATTTAAATTACTAATACAATTTGTCCCGTTTCTTATACTTAGAAGAAGTTTCCCCCTCTTATACTGTGACTCTTCTTTTTCAAGTAAAATATATTGTTGTACAAATGTTAGTTTTGCATTAAGCTTTTTAAGTTTAAGATAAAAGGCATCATTGGTCCAACTCCCTGAGGTTCCCAGATAGGATGTTTATTTCTTTTATTTTTGTGTGTTTTGTATCAATTTGTTTTTTCTGTATGTTTTATTTTCAGGTTCTTAAAATTTAGACATAGTTTAAATTAATTTTTAGAAATAAGTTGTACTTTTAAGGTTAATATATGCTAAGTGTTGTACATTTGTTATTCAAAAATCCCTGGTAGGCAAATCTAGTTAGATTTATTGTTATGTTTAAATTTTTTACATGACTATTTCAAGTTCTGCATGATTGTAGATTAAGAGTTAAAATAAATTAATTTTAGTTTTAATTACTGACATAGGGTAAGTATTAAACACTTATGTTTTGTGATCCCTAAATTACCTAATAGGGCATTTAATTTTTGTATGTCTTTCTTTCAGATTTAACATCAGATTTATAGTTCATATTATATTGACCATGACTAAGGCAATTCTGGCTATTTAGCTACATTCTGTTTTTAAATTATTTATTTTGCATTATAATAGTATTTATCCATTTACCTGATTTAATTTTTTTATATCATATACTAACACTTCCTTTTAGTGATTTCTAGGAACATTATTAGTGTAATTTACCTACCTGATGAATGGAAATTCATTATTTACATCCAAAAATAAATGAAAAGAGAGGGAAATAAGATATAAAATAAATATACTATAAAAATCTTGACTGAGTTAAATAGTTTCCTCGAAACTTTATAATGAGTTTCTTTGAAACTAAGTAATGATAAGGATTAAATGAAAATCGCAACACTCATCAAATCTAAATGAACATAATCACATCTAACTGTAATGACTATTTTCATAGAACACAGACATTCAACTTTTAATAAAACGGTTATTTTTAATAAAATATGTTACATCCCTTAAAAAAAAATTATGTTTCAGGAAGTATTAATTTTTCAAAACTGAATTTCCACAGATTGCATTTAAAGTTACTGAAAGTGAGGTTAAAGATAACCAAACCGGACTCTCTGTGAAAATTTTGTTTTGCTCATATAGTATATTCGATCTAAATAAAAAGGTAAGTTATCATAATAAAAGAATAGGATATTATGATCCCAAATATGTATTTACATTCATATTTTAATGAAGAAGATTATATTACTAGAGTAATTATGTAGTAACTACTACATACATCTACGTCACCAAATATAGAACACTGACCAACTAGATGAACTAAATAGACTCTGTCCTGAAGTGATGCATCCTAAGTATCACTTATAGAAATAATTTTTTACAGAGAATAAATATTTTCTCAATAATTTTATATTGATAAGATTTTTGTATTGGCAACAGTATAAGCATGTATAATATAGAGCATGTATAACTGCACTGAATTTAATGCATCTATTTTAAAAAGAAATGTTTACATATTTAAGAATTACATCATCCCAAATGTGTAAATTATAATTTTGAATAGTATATATAATTCATTATAATATAATTTTGAATTATAGGAATTTTAGGAACTAAAAAAAATACTTTTATAATTATAATAGCTGCACAATCTTTTATATTACATGTAATATATTGATGATTGTGGATATGGATATATCATTTAATAGCAGGTTCACATGGTCAGACCAGTGCTATTAAAAATTTAGCCAACTGTATCTGTTTGTCACATTCCTTTTGCTGGTTTTTGGGAGAAAAATTTAAATTAGTTCACAACATATATGGTATTCAGAATGAATGTAGCTTGAAACAGACAAACTATTTAAATTTCTAAGACTACAAGAGTAATATAAAAACTTTAGTTAGTTTTTAAAGTATTGTTTTTTTTTGTTTCAGATGAAACACTTTAAACCTCCATTCAGATTATCTGTACTGTGCTTACTTATTATTATTTAGCGGTTATTTAAAGCCATTCAGACCATTTCCCACATCCTACTTTCCAAGCCATCCTAGCCTGGGTCGCTTCATCCAACAAACTGTGCTACTTCTGTACACTTCACCATTTCATGACCCCATATCCTCCGTGGACTTCCTCTTTTTCTTCTATTTTATTTTATGGCTGCCATTCTCAAACTTGATGAGGCAATCTATCGGGATCCATTCTGGGCATATGACCATGCCATAGTAATTGTGTAACTACTACATTCTCTATCAAAGATGATGTGACCTTCATAATTTCTCGTACTCTATCATTTCAGACTCTATCCACCAGTGTAACTTGGCAACATCTCTCCAGTACATTATCTCAACAGCTGTCAGTTTCTGTTTCATCATTTTATGTAGATATTGATTTTTCTTATGTTTAAGTGATGTTATAATGCTGTATCTACTGGTACATTTGCTGGAGAAAACTAAAACCCATATTTTTAAGAAAAATGGACAATATCAGACCTAATGTTTTGGGTCAGTAAAACTGTATCCCAACAAAACCTAAAAAAAACACATTTTTAATCATAACTTCAATACCAGTAAGCCAAATTTTATTTTATTTGTACCGAATTACTTGTCATTCAAAGGGCCTTACAATGACATGTCACAAGCTATATTGTCTCATATAAAAAAAAAAGTTTTCAACCCTTGAAAATTTAGAAAACATTTATAATGAAATTTTGTGTTGGTAATTTAAAAAACAATTTTCACAGTTTTAATTCACAGATTATGATTATTTCAAATGGTTTAAGAAGTAATATAATGTAATTTGAAATGTATTTTTTAAAAAGGTTCCCCGAGAATGGTATACATGCCTGCAAACAGAAATATGATGAGACTGATAGCTGTTGAATAATAAATGTGGTAACTTTTCAAATGATCACCCGGAATAAATTATTTAACTCCACAGTCTTTCATAGCTGTCCAAAGATAGTTAACAGGAACACTACCATAAGCTTTTTTCACGTCAGTGCTATATGCAACTCTCTATTATAAGCTAATGACTTTTAAATAAGCTGTTAAATGCAAAAAACATGGTCTATACAAGAATGGCTAGGTTTAAAACCACTCCATTCCTCCAATTCCTCCATACCTTCAATATGCTGTTTTTAATTCCTCCCCATACAGTCGACCCACCAAACTTGTCACACTGATATCTATGTAATCTCTACTTCCAATTTATCATCTTTTTTAAATATAGATGTTATATTTCCTAACTTCCATTCAAGCAGAATGTTGTTTCTACAAACAGTCACTTTAAGACCAACGGTGAACAAATCAGCAATTGCTTCTAGCACTACTAATGGTTGGTTAACCAGCTCAATGGGTATTTCTCCAAGGCTTGGTGACCTATTGTTTTTCATACGCCTCAAAGCATTCTTCACTTCCTCCACAGTCACAGTAATGGAGCTAGAATCCATCATTTCTGGTGCATAATCTATCTTTCTAAATTCATCCCTTTCCTTTGACATCAGCTATTGGTAATATGTTTTCCATTCTTCAATGCTAATAGGTTCTACTTTTAATTCTGTCTGACATCTTTTTTCATCAAATTCAGGTTTAACCCTCTAACCACTGCATGTTATACCTTCAAATCCTACCCGAATTAAAAAAATTTTCCAGAATTCATAGAAAAATTATTTTTATTTACAAAATATCAGGTATAGTATATCATTCTAATTAGAAAAAAGGACAAACCGTTATGTCGAGAAAGTAGATAAGAATGAAAAGAGGAGGGACAGGTCAGTCAGCAGGACCCCTGGTGAAAAGGCTAAGACACTGGTTGTTAGAGCAGAGAGGACCTGTGGATCCCAGTCATGAATGAAGATGAGGGCCCACAACATTTACTGAAGAAACTTAAGGAGGAAGTTTAAAGGATCAAGGTGGCCATGAGACAAAAAATACATAATCAGAGATGTCGATGCATTAGCTACTAAAGAAGACATCATCAAGGCGGTTATACAGATTAGAAGTGGAGGAAGAGGTCGCTCAGGCAATAGAAATGAGACTGGCCCATTCGGGAACACAATCTTCGCTGCTCAACAGTGGGGAAGTGGAAAAATTAATACAGAAGGGGCACCTTAGAGTGAACGTTATATCATGTAGAGTTATGCCTAATGTCGAAAAGGAGAAGTGTTACCGGTGTTGGAACCTTAGCCATAAGGTATCAAAATGTCAGGGTCCTGACTGGTCCAGAAGCTGTTTTAACTGTGGCAAGGATGGCCATTTTAAGGCGGGCTGCAGAGAAGCAGCTACTTGGAGAAAGTGTGGCACAGAGGGCTACAGATATGGGAGCCCTCTACACAAGCGATGAAAGTTCTTCAATTGAACGCGAACAGATATCGTCCATTTGTTGTTAGCCATTGCATTGAAGCATGGAGATGATCTGCTAGGGGTTTGTCTGAATGGCGGTCAAGGAGGGGATTTCCTTCTTTAGCTGTTACACCTCACTAAACATCCTGATGTTCATTTAGTTGAATTTATTTATGAGTTGTCCTCTGAAATAAGGAAATGTGGTGGTATGGTGGTGGACTCTGCGGGGGTGTTCAGAACTTGGGTTGGTCTAGTGGTAAACGCATCTTCCCAAATCAGCTGATTTCAAAGTCGAGAGTTTCAATGTTCAAATCCTAGTAAAGGCTTTTATATGGATTTGAGTACTAGATCATGGATACCGGTGTTCTTTGGTGCTTGGGTTTCAATTAACCACACATCTCAGAAATGGTAGACCTGAGACTATACTAGATTACACTTCACTTACACTCATACATATCATCTTTATTCATCCGTTTAAGTAATACCTGATGGTGATTCCCGGAGGCTAAACAGGAAAAATAAAAAGGTACTTAGTGGAGGATATGACGGCCCTGGGTCTGATATGCATAAATGAATCTGGCGTCCCCAAGTTTTTTCATTTTCTTTTTTTTTTTTGTTGTTTGTGGGCGAAAAACGCCTGAGCGTTATCATCGCCCGGTAGTTATTTATTAAAAGGGTAAAATAACTCCAAAATAATAAACCATACAAGGTGTAAACGTAATATTAATCATTTAATAAAAATTTACTAAAACAAGCCAAGAAGGCAAAATAAAACCCAAAACTAATATCATAGACAAAGTTGTTACAATATAAAAGATAAAATAATAGAATAAAGAAAGTATAAAAACTTACCTTATTCCGATAAGTTGTGCAAAAATCCCCTCCCCGGATAGTAAAATTAAACATATAGAACTAAAAAATTAAATCGAAAATAAAGGTTAAATTATTAAAAAACTCTCCTTACAGAAAAACATATATGAGTATATTAAATCCTTTGCAGTAACCCAGTACTATGCAAAAAGAGAAACATCCGTTCCAAAACCTGCCATCATTGCACAAGACATCACGAATGCTGCTGGGTATATTAAACTGACGACGCATCGCCGCATAACATACGCAGTCCACGAGAATGTGGTGCACAGTCATGCGGCAGTTGCATCGTGTGCACAGGGGTGGGTCTCCTCCTGACATTAGATATTCGTGTGTGATCCTCGTATGCCCCAACCGTAACCGGCAGAGGACCACTTCCTCACGACGAGAGTTCCTGCAAGAGGAGCTCCACGGCAACACTGAAATCTTTAATCCACCGAAGTTTATTATCGACGGCAGCCGTCCAGTCCTTTGCCACCTTGCTCGCAGTTTTATATGATTGATAAAATCAAAGGTAGTAACTCGGGTGGTGAAAGGAGGCTGAATACACGCTTCTTTCGCAGCAGAATCTGCCCTCTCGTTACCTAGAATTCCAACGTGGCTAGGGGTCCAGCAAAAACCTACCCCCTTGTTTCGTTTTTCTAACTCAGCGATTTTATCGCCAACGACGGCAGGATGTCCGGAACAAAGGTTTTCCAACGCTTGGAGAGCACTGTACGAGTCACTGCAAATAAGAATGCTCCTATATTTAGGGCCCTTAGAGGTCCTTAGAGCCCTATCCACAGCGAGTAGTTCCGCGGTGAACACACTCGTAACACCGGGTAGGCCAAACATATACGTCTGTTCGTTGAAAACAAAAGCACAACCAACCTTACCGTCATGTTTCGACCCATCAGTGCATACCACCACGTCTGGGTTCGACTTGGTGAGGAGAAACTGGAACACCTGCTGGAAAACAATAGGTAGCGTTGATCGTTTATCATATGTTGTAAGATCAAACGTAAAATTTACATGGTTTATTCTCCACGGGGGATTCGAACACGGGCAATGATGGAAAGAACGAGGGAGTGCCAACATTCATACGCTGCAGCAGACGTCGTGTACGGACACCCACAGGCACAGTACAACGTGGACGGTCCTCATACTTCCTCAAACTAGGATTCCTAAGAACTGGGTCAAAAGCTGGGTGATTTGGCTGTCCGCTGAGACGGGCAAAATAAGATAACAAAAGCTGGTCTCGTTTATCCTAAAGTGACGGCTCGCCACTGTCTACAAGTAAGCTTGAGATAGGGCTCGATCTAAACGCACCCGTGGCAAGCCGAAGAAAAGAATGACCGCCCAGCACCTTAAGTACGGTTTGACGAGCTGAAGAATAGGCGACACAACCATAATCCAAACGGGAACGAACAAGGGAGTAGTAAAAAACGTATCATACATGACCTATCGGCCCTCCAGTTGGTGTTACTAAGGACCCGTATCATATCCAAAAGTTTGGAACACTTTGTCCTCAATTCCGTTATATGTGTGACCCAAGTAAGACGGCTATCAAAAAGCAAACCCAGAAACCTGACGTAAGTAGAGACAGCAATAAGCTCTCTGTTCAGAAAAACCCACGGATTAGAAGGGTTCCGTAGCCGAGAAAAGACTACACATTTCGTCTTGTCGGGTGAAAATGTAAAACCAGTAGTCCCTGACCAAGCCTCAAGGCGAAATATAGTGTTCTGTATCAGTCGCTCTGTTTTCTCATAGAACAGGATCTGGTCATACCCTTGACTTGACTGTTAGTGGGTCATGCGACGGCGAGGTTGAGTGGAAAGTGCTGTAGGAGGAGATGCTCAGTGACCACAGATGTGTTGAAGTGGTTTGTGGGGGTCCTTGAGTCTCTCATGCCGGTGGGGTGCTCTCTTGGTGGCTGGAACCACTGTTGGTGCCGAGGTTAGGAGAGGTGTTCGAGAGAAGACTGGATGTATATAACAAATTGGAACAGGAAGGACTGTAGGAAGAACAGGAAGGTTCATTCTCAACAACTGTAGAGAGGTCCTGAGAGAACGAGACAAGGATGGTCATAGACCTGACCATTGGTGGTCTTCACAGATCTGGAAGAAGTGTATCACGTATCATTGGTGTTTGACTCGGAAATGAAAACGCTAGGCCTCACCAGGGATTGAAGATGCAACTCAGGTTAAAATTGGCACAGAAAGAACTAAAGAGAGCAATCATTAGCTCAATGAAAGCAAAATGGGGCTGAGCTGTACGATGAATTGGAGAAGAACCTGTTCGGCGAGGCCTACAAGATAGTGAGAGGCAAATTTGGGAGATCACTGCCTAGGCTACCTGGAGATCAACTGAGAGATGTTGTGCATGAACTTTTTCCTGCAGATATGAATTGGCGGTGCAGAGAGATGGTGGTGGACGAGATACCTCTGTTTACATGGTAGGAGTTGGAACATGCAATCTCAAGATTTAGACCGTGGAAAAGTCCCAACTCAGACGGCGTCTCAGTGGAAGTACTTAAGGTTTTTGCAAGACGTCCCTACTATTGTTTTTAGACTCTTTTAATTGGGCAGTTCAATACAAAAAAATCCCTGGAAGTTAGAAGTCGGTACGTCTTGTGTTGATCCCAAAGAAAGAGGGGAAATTCAAACCCATTGCCCTTATAAATACATTAGGGAAGGTCTTTGAGGCCCTATTGGCAAGATATTTGGAGGTGGATTTGGAAGAATGAGGAGATTGGTCCAATAAACAGTATTAATTTCATAAAAAGAGATCCACCTCTGATGCGATCAAGAAAGTGATTGTAATGGTGAATGATGTGGAATTGGGTACTCGACATACGAGGAAGATAACACTGGTAATTAATCGACATAAAAAACGTGATTATTTTGAATCACGAATCAATAATCAGCCAGCTGATAAAGAAGAAGGTGGCTTCCTACGTAATCAAGATGGTAAAAGAATTCTTGACGGGTAGGGAGCTAAAGATCACTTTGGAAGAAGGCAAGGTGGTCGTCGTGGCCACAGAGAGGGGAGTCCCCAGAGGTTGGTTCTGAGCCCTCTCTTGTAGAATGTGGTCTACAACGACCTGTTGGACAGGAGGCTCCCTGCGGGAGTGAAGTTTGTGGCATATGCAGACGACCTCGCTGTGGTGGTCACAGAGAGGTGAAAGCCTTAGCATACAGTGTATTGGCATATTTGATGCAATGGCTGCGGATGCGAGGTCTTGAAGTACCTACACATAAACTGAAATTTTGCTGATGACGGGTAGAAGATGGATACCAAGTTTTTCGGTTAGAGGGCACAGAAGTGACCCCCCACTTGAGCCAAATATCGTGGTGTCTGGTTCGATAAGATGAGGGGGTTAGAGATATGTAACAGAGATGTCCAAAAGGCTGAGAAATTGACTTAAGCAGTTGCCAGACTCATGAAGAATATTAAAGCTCCTAGAGCCTCCAAAAGAAGCATTATTGCGGCTACGGTGACCTCCGTAATCATGTATGCCATTGGTGTGAAACGCTTAAAATTTAGCATAATAGATGTGGGATTAATAATGTCTATCGATAGCTAGCAATCAGAACGGCACAGGCATACAGATCAGTGTCGCTGGAGCCAATGCTGGTGATAACGGGAATGCCTTCAGTTGACCTGCTGGTGGTTGAACGTCTAGAGAGATATGAGGGTAGAGACACCGTGGTTGCCAGGAGAGAGTTGATAGAGAAATGGCAAGAGAGGTAGATGCGGTTACCGATAGATGGAATTTCAGGTTGATAATGTGTATCAAGACATGGGGAGGTGGATTTTTGGATGGGCCAATGGCTTACGAGTCATAGATCATTGGAGGTCTACCTTTATGTCAAGAGCAGGTGTGGCTCACCTCTACATCACTACTGTGATGACGAGGACGACGTAGAACATACTTTTCTCAGATTTCCAAGATGGGCTTTGGAGAGACCCTTTGTTAGGGCGGTTTCACCTGAGGAGATGATGGAGAGTTTGATCGGCTCGGGCACAGGTTAGGACAGGTGCTCGAGATGGTTAAAAAGAGTTCTCTCCGTGAAATTTCAAGAAGAAGGAAGGGAATGGGGTAATGTGCAGTCCTGAAGTGGGGTTTGAAGGCCAGCTCTCATGGGTGGGTGACTGGGGGCCAACAGGACTGTCACCACTGGATGCTCCTGGGGGATGCTGGAAGCCCTTGCAGAAGGACAACACCCAGAGTACCCGTAGTAGTCATGTGTGGTAATGATGTGTACCTCACAGGTGGTTCTGCCATCACGCCGCAGGAAGGGGAGGGTTTTCAATGGGAAACCCCCACACATCCAGTGGTACAGGCCATTGGTCGTCTGGCAGCATTAATTTTCTTCCTCAACGCAAAAATAAAAATTAGAAAAAGATAAACTAGTTTTTGATGTAAAAATTAAACTTACGACAAAAACTCCTTTCAAACAGCCCAGATGAAAATTCAGAAAGTAAAAAAATTTTTTTGCTCACAAAAAAATGTTCCACGTACAATTCCACAAACAGGGAACAAATCATGGTTCTATTATATACAATATGTTCAGAATTTTATATAAACCAAGAATATATGCAATTTATACTAATTAAAACCACTACAAAAATAATAAAAGCTAAAAAGTTATTGTATGTACAATCGTTGTTTGCAGTGTTGCCAACAAGTTTTAATAATCAAAGATCATCAAATGATGTGATATTTATATAGTACAGATTTTCCTCTTAAGTGGTATTAAGAAACAGTGTTATAATGAAATTAGTAAAGACATGCGTAATGCATCGCGATCGTAATTTTAGCAGTTGAGCTACACATAAATGAGTCGCGATCGAGACACTTACATAAAATAAATAAATATTGATAAAATTCAATTTTAGTATATTTACCTTGAAACAAAAGATGTTGAAGTTGTTAATGTACTTCGAAAAATTATGAAAGACAAAAGATTAATATGTATCCAAAATATAAATATAAACTTTTACCTAAATTTGTAGATAACAAAAGATCTGAGTACACAAACAATTACAAATTGTTTCATTTATTGTGCTATGCTTTTCATATCCTTACATTTATGTATTCATTCCAATTATGTCCATATGTATTACCATTTAATAAACGACTTAGATTCATAAATTTTATATCTTTCTTCCCTTTTCCTCTCTTACTATAAATTATCAGTAAAATAAATATATAACTGTATTAAACATTAAAAATATAAGCAATAATATGTCTAACTTTAAAAAAAAGTAATAATAATATTATAATAATATTTGAGTTATTGAGTTTACATTAAATAAATTATTGAAGTTAGTAAGAAAATCTGTAATAAAAATACATATAATTGTAGTTGATGAGAGGCAGTTGTTGTTTTACAGTTGCTGAGAGACTACTCAAATAACACATTCATTAATAAAAAAATTCCTGCAATTAGTAACAAAATTTTAACATTATTTTAAATACAGTGCTATTGCATTTTATTCATACTTCTTTAGAATAAATTTATGTTTGATTTTTAAATAATTCAGATATTATGTAAGCATCCCAAATTTTACCAGTGTCTGGATTTTCATTTTTACCTTAATATTCAGAAGAAATTTTCTGCCTACTGAAAGGGATTGTTTAGGTAAAGTAAGATAAAAACTATCAGTAACTGGAAAAATTCAATTTTTAAGTTTATTTTACAAGTTTATTTCTTGTCTTATATTTATTATTTTATACAACACCAATCAATTGGTTCAACGGCAAAGTTTATTTATTTGTTCTATAAACATTTACATAATATGAATGTGCATGTGTGAAATCTGTATATTTATATATTTAAAAAATAATTTAAACGTAATATCCACTGAACCCCAGTGATCATCAGTATCTTCACCAATAAATTATACAGGAATTGAAAAGAATATTGATTAGTTTCCTAGTATTTCAATTTCTTATTCCAAAGTTCACCAATATGTTATACGACAGACAATGTATTCTATGTATAAATGTTACATTAGGAATAGGTAATACTGGGTTTTTTGTTGAAGTAAACCTTGTTAAAATATAATCAACACCTTCCAACAGCTAAAAAAGCATCAGTTTTGTACCTTGTAATTAATAGGGTTATCAATTTAATCTCTGATTGACCTCTGGGGATTACATTTGCTACACTGTCTGATCTTTCTAATTGGGTACTATTTTTATATATGTATAAAAATAACATAAATTTTAATGATAAAGACCAAAAAAATTGTAAAATACTGGGAACTTACTGGTGAATAGTTTAAACTGTTCTATTTATTGCTTACTTCTAACATTAACTATAAACTTTTGAAACAGTAAACCAAACCAAGTTTAATTTTTAATAACTTAAGGTTTTTATTCCTTCTTGCCATACAATCTTTAGGGATTGGTAATGCTGTTAAGTATTAAATAATAAAGTTGGAGATTGGGGTAGCTTCATCTATTTTCTTGTGAAGGTAATCCTTTATTTAGTAGTTGTGTTTAATTTTTATTTCATTTTGTTTTATCTATTTGGTTCTTTTCTTTTATTAAAAAAGAAAAATGTAATCTTTGTTTTAGTGTTTGGCTTTTAGTTAAAGCATGTACATTTTTGTTAGAGTTTTTATTCATAATGATTTTTATTTATTTTGAATGTTTAGGTTTTTTTACAATTATTTTTTAATTTAAGTTTAAGTTTTCATTTTTTTAAACTAAAAAATGTTGTGCCAACATTTGCGGTTATACATCAGGTTCAGGTCAATTTTTTTAGGGTTTTGTTTAATTTTATTTTTAATAATTTCTATTTAGGTGAAATTTGTATTTGTTAATTTTTTTTCTAATTAAATTTGGATTTAAACCAGAACTAGATATCCGGTTATTCAAAATAAAGTTTGTTTCTACAAGCTCACCTTTGTATCTGTCTGGTTTATTAAGCATATCATTTTTATGTGTTTTATATATTTTGTAATTATTAATTTAAAAAAAAATTATAAACTTAAAAAAACTGAATTAATTATATATAAACTTCAAAAAAGTCTAATTGTAGATTTTTTAAAAATTCTAAATTTAAGTTGAGAATTTTTTTAGAAATTTAAAATAGATGTGTTCAGTTGAAAACAAGTTGTACATTGTGATCTACGTGCTTGGAAGAGTTTTACAAAAAAATTAGATTTGACAAAACTTTCCCAAAAATTACTTTGTTACATTTTGAGCAGGCCCAATCTTCCTCTTCGTAAAATATTCTAGAGTGAATCTTATTACAAACTATCTAGGAATTAAAGAATTTAAAACTACTTTTATAAAAAACAATATTCTAAGTTTTGCTAATAGTAAAAAAAAAAACAATAGTTAGAATGGGATACTAGAAGAATGCTCACTAAGCTAGTATTAAATGAAAGATATATATGTCACCAGCCTGAAGACTGGTTTGATATAAACTAATGCTACCATTTGCTGGTGTACAAAGCACATGAACAGATTTGATAAGATATATATTTTTTTCTCTGTGGCTTGATAGGTGTGATTTTAGAGCCATTGAAAAAGGGGGGTATCCAGTTCTCTCTTTGGAGATTGGTAGAACCAATGTCCAAATTGGACAGATTGATTGCATCAATCTTTTTTCATTGATGAAATAGTCAGAAAAAAATGTTCATGAAAAATTAAATTTACCTCCACTATCTGCTTGTTAACAATTGGATGGTGTATTAAATAAACCCTCCCACTTAAAGCCCAAGATCTAGTCAAGGTTTATTTAATATACATTATTTCACTAGACACTTCTTTAAAATGATTCTATAGTTAGTAAAACACTTATTAGTAATCAATAAACAACCCACCGGGTTGAACATGTCTAGTGGTGAACACGTCTTTCCAAATCAACTGATTTGAAAGTCAAGAGTTTTAGCGTTCAAGTCCTAGTAAAGGCAATTACTTTTATATGAATTTGATTACTAGATTGTGGATACCGGTGTTCTTTGGTGGTTGGGTTTCAATTAACCACATATCTCAGGAATGGTCGAACTGAGACTGTACAAGACTACACTTTATTTTCACTCATACATATCATCCTCTGGATGGTAATTCCCAGAGGCTAAACAGAAAATAAGAAAAAAGTAATCAATAAACACTGATTTTTACCAAGCAGTTAGCACTAAATATTTTTTAAACATTCCTGTGTAAATAACACTTCAGCTATGCCGCAGTGTTGTTTGGAATACAGTGTGTTTTTTTGCAGATCAGTGTCAATTAGCAGATCAGGATACAAAGTTTATATTATTACTATGGTTTTGGTTTGTGGTCCCTTCTGATTACAACATGTAAATTATAAATATGTTAATGAGAAGCGTATTTAAATTTGTTGGGTCACATAATTTAATTTTTATATTATTAAACATTTAAATTTTTAGGGAATTTTTATAACAATATGATCTACAAATAATTTAAGAGAATCAATTAAGGAAGTAATAAATTAGGTATGATATTTTTTTCTCTGTGGCTTGATAGGTGTGATTTTGATGATAATTTGTAATGAAAAATAAGATAATGGTTCAATATTGGATATATCATGAAAATTTTATTACTGTGAACAAAGATAATATTACTTGGTGATTTTTCGACCATTACATCATTGTCGTCTGCCATCTATCCTAAGATACTTGAACCAGTAACTGTGCTTTCAAATTTCAAAGTTGATCTGGAAAATTTTCATATATTCACAAGTCTTTAAAAAAACAAACAAAGATTTTTTCCATTGTGGGTTTACTCAACAGGATATTTCCAAATGCTGCTACTCTCAAAATGACTCCATCTTTTACTGCTTTCTGCCTGTTAATCAAGTAAACTCCAGCTGTATTCCTTATCTTTTCCATCCATCATCGTCTTTACTTTTCATCTAGTGAGCTATAAAACAACTATTTTGTAAAACTGATAAAGTTTTTCAAGGTTCATGAAATACAGTCTATCAAATTTTAATTATGCAAATCATCAAATTATTCATTGAATTCATCAAGAATGTCTATTTCCAGTCATTATGAACATTAAATTCAAGTCATCTATATTTGCAACCAACAAAGCCCTTTAAAATAAATTGTTGAATGAATAATATAAGGAGGAAGAAACTATTTCATGCTTATTATAATATATTATAGTTAAATAAACCAAAATTAGTGAAATGGTTTCAGGCCAAAGAAAACATTAATAAGTAGACATAGAACAGACAAAAATGCCATTATAGAGTTTCAGAACATTAGAAAACTGTTGAAATTTATTTATTTTTGTCATATATGAAGTAGATTTAATAATTGCATCCAAGTAACAGCAGCTTTCTGTCATGTAAGAAGTCCCAAAACTGTGCAAAGAAATGATAAATAGTAACTATTTTTTCAATACAAACCATTGCAGAAAAAACTTAGAAAAAAAGATTAAAAGAAGACTGTAGATTGCTGAGAAATTAAAAAAAAAGTATTTTAGGAAAATTTTAGAGTCAGAATGGGAATGAGGAGTAAGCAGAGCATTGAGGATGGATAGTTGGTTAGAACTGATAGGACATTTATTATGCTTTGGACATGGTATGGGAGCAAAAAAATTAATAGCAAATTTTATTTTTAAATTTTGAGAAGAGAACAAGGGGTAAACTGTGAAAAATGATGGTCTCACTTGTGAGAGAAATGGTAAAGGAAGGGAGATGTGGTGTAGAAAGACAGGGCGAGAGAGTGAGAGAGAGCGAGAGATTGAGCAGTAGAAAAAGGTTTATTGACCAGTAGTGGAGGAAGAAGACAAAAAGTGGAAAAAGTCTCAAAATGCCAGGAAATTTAGAAGAGAAAATCAAAAAATTATGATAAGAATGTAAATTTAATTTTAAAATTACAGACTTAATATATTTAAAAAAGAATATAATTATTGTTTATTTTACTGGTAATGATTTATATTTAATGACTTATTTTATACTTAACTACTATTTTAGATATTTTAACTTGAACACTGTTAAGAGTGAGTAAGCATAGAGAAATAGGCTGAACAAATTTACTTGTTCTTAATTGTGTTCAGTAAAGTATAGTATGAATACACTGCATTGATGAACTGTAACATAAAAAACATACAATAAATCTAATACATTGTATAGTTCAAAGCCGAAAAGAAGTTAATAAGAATTAATAAAATAATTATAAAGCTCAATAAATATTTTTTTAATATAAAATTCTAAATATTTATACAATTTAACATGGAACTGTAGAAGTAGCAATTTAATCTTGATACAAAAATTACTTCAATCATGATGCAATTTGTGAGAATTTTTTTAAGCACTTAATATAATAGCTTTCAGGTAGTAAAAAAAAAAAAAAATTACCATTAAACTATAATTTTACATTAATGCTTAGAATATTTAATATTTGTTATATGTAACCCAATATTTATGTAAAACCTTCTAGCCATATATCTCGAGATTAACATCGTAGAGAAGATTGGTATGATAATTAGGAAAAGGTATTAATTATGAAATGTGCATTATCAAGAAGTTCGTTAGAACTTCGACAGTAAGAATTCGCAGAACTGGACGAACGGCGAAGTCAACGAACTATGTTTACAGTTCTTAACATGACCTAACCTAAAAGTGAAATGAAAATGAGAAAAAAAAACATGAAAACATTATATTTCAGTTCAGTTAGATTTGTAATAAAAAAATACCTCGAATTCTTTTTAGACAACTTTTTTTTTCACTTTGTTGAACCGTATACAAATTATTCTTCAACTTTACGCGTACCTTTTGTTATATACGCAGATTTCGAATAGTTCATCATTTCGTGAATCCTAATCCCACGACTAGTTATACATCAAAAACACACTCATAAACCGTCTGGATATTGTTATGTTATAGTAGATGTAAACGGATGTGTTGTAGAAACAAAATTATGCAGAGAACGTCAGATGACGATAAGGTAGACAATAAGTTTCTCGGTGATTTATGTAAAAGTAAGAGTATTTCGAAGATGAATTATTTATTGAAAAAGTCTTAACTATGACCGCAGAAGATGATGATGACAGATTTCAAAAAGAAACTAAATGTGTTTTATGTGGTAATGAGTTTGACAACGAGAATCGAGTAAGACACCATTCTCATACTAGTGGTAAGTTTATAGGAGCTGCACGTGAAAATTGCAATTTAAATTGTAAACGCTTAACATATATACCAGTTGTATTCCACAACCTGCTGGGTTCAGATTCACATCATATTGCATTGGCGATGGATGAGTTGAAAGATAAATTTGAAATTTCTTGTTTAGCAAACAATAGCGAAAAATTTATATCTATAACTCTCAAGAATAAAATGTATCGATTTATAGATTCATATCAATTTCTATCTTATAGTCTTGATGAACTGGTGTAAAGTTTATTTGAGGTTAGTCATTCAATGTCATTAAAAGAAATAAATTCGTGTTTATTTAAAACAACATACTCACATTTTTGAAATGATATACTAAATCATCGTGAATAAAACAATAAAGATAGAGCCGCATTGAATCTGTTAATTTAACAAAAAGGCGCTTATCCATATATTTATATTAAATTTGCATTTGTTTTAGATGAAACATAACTACCGCCCATCGAAGCGTTTTTTGATGATTTAAAGAGAAAAACATATCTGAATCGGATTATAATCATGCGCAAAACGCCTGGAATCGATTTAAAATTAACACGCTTGGTGAATGTCATAACTTTTATATGAAATTGGATGTCATGCTGTTGGGTGATGTATTTGAAAGTTTTCGTAATAAAATAACTAATATAAACAATTAAAATCCATATCACTATATATCTATCATGGTTTTTCGCTTTAAAGGCTACGAAAATACAATTAGAACTCGTTACAGATCCTGATGTGTTTGTTTTTTCGCGGAGGTATATCGATGATTCCCAATTGTTATGCTGTGGCGAACGATCCGAGATTTATGATAAAAATAAACCAACAAAATTAATTAAATATTATGATCTTAGGTCTCTTTACGGACGACGTATAATGGAACCGTTACCTGTAGACGGATTCAGATGGTGTGACGAAAACGAAATTGAATATTTGTTAAACTTCCTGAACAATGTAAAAGTTGATGTTGAAAAGGGTTATATTTTAGAAATTGATCTAGCATATCCTAAAAACTTACACAAATCACATAAAGATTATCCACTCGCGCCATAGAAAAAAATCCATTCCCAATAATGTGATTTCTCCGTTTCTTATTGATGAAAAACGTGTAGCGTGTAAAAAATTATTCTGTACATTGAAAAATAAACACAAACACATTCTACATTATAGAAGATTAAAATTGTATCTTCAACAGGGTTTGATATTGAAAATACATAAAGTAGTTTGTTTTAATCAATATCCATGGCTGAAAGATTATGTTGAAAAAAACTTTAATGCGTGGTGTGATACTAAAGATAAGATTGAATAAAGGTTTATGCATTATTAATTAATATTGTATATGGAAAAACTATTCAAAATGTAAGAAAGCGAATCGATATGCGTTCGATCAATGACAAATCTAAGTTTAAAAAATTAAACGCGAGTCCAAGAGTCCAACATTATTATATTTATGCAAAGGATGTGGTTGGAATATCAATGTTGAAGAAAAATATATACTTAAACAAACCCATATATGTGGGTTTAACAGCAACAGATTTGGCAAAATTAATCATGCATGATTATCATAACAATAATTTTTTACCTAAGTACGGTCATGAAAACATAACTTATAATGACATACAGATTCGTTGTTATACTCAATTATTCCCAAAGACGATTATTTTCACCAATCCTGGGGGGATGATGAAAAATATTTGGATCAAACTGATCCAAATGTTTACGCATTAAGTAAATACGATATAAGTCGTTTAAAAGAGGAAATGGGGTTAACAGTTCCCATTTACGAGTTTGTTGGGTTAAGAGCTAAAATGTGTTCCTTACTTTGGGGAAGAAATGAAGATCGTTTAAAACAAAAAAAAAAAAAATACAGCCAAAGGGATTAAAAACGGTTGTCGTATATTTGATATAAAGATCATAATTTGATCACTTTAGATCAGGAACTATATAAAGATTGTTTGTTTAATAAAAATGTTTCATATTCCACATCGAAATCACTACGTAGTTTTGATCATCAAATCTACTCGATTTAACAATGTAAAAACCCCTCTCTCCGTACGATTATAAAAGATTCGTGTTACAAAACAATATAGATTTGATGTTGTATCATTATTTGATGTTTTGTATCATTTGATACAAAACGAATACATTATCTACACATATATACTTTGATATGGAACATCAATACCGCGTGTAAACTCTACATCATGATAACTATGCCCATTTTTCATTTATTTCAGTCCCTTACACACGATATAAAGATAAGTAGATTTATTAATTTCATTCAAATCTGATTGTGTAAGATTACTTAATAGTTGCGGTAAAAATATTTTCCCGAAACCTTGAATAACTCCATTTTTTAATTCTATATTTCCAATTGCGCTTCATTTCATTGATATTTTTAATTTTATTGCTATAATTTAAACTCTATTCAATTTCTCGAAAATATCACACATTTTTATAGATCTATATAAAAAGTAACAATATTTGAAATCAACATTTTATTGTTGTTAAAAATTACATGTTTTTTTATAGATTTACAAATGAGTATGTTACGAACAAATCAAACAACTATTCGTATGGTATCTTTAGTAATTTCAAACTAATTATCGGTACAAATGCAGGGTTTTTTAACGCGACGAAGTTATGTCATGATGGTGGGAAACAATTTAAACATTGGTTACAAACTAAAGAATCAAAAAAAATTAACTGAATTTTATAATAAAGAAGCCGAGGACGTAATTCCGTCCGGGGCTTTTTATGGGGTTAAAGGTGACAATAAGATGAAACAACTAAAATCATTACAGGTACATATGTTTATAAGAAATTATTACTTGATATCGCTTCGTGGTTATCAGAAGAGTTTTCTGATAAATATTATGACATAATAGAAGATTATTTCATCAAAGATTTTAAGGTTTATGAAAACGATAACGCTCAGTTGCAATTGAAGTTGCGAGAGCTTAAAAATATTGTGGAAAGATTACAAGATGAAAATGAACAAATTGTAAAAGAATATTCAAATCATATAAAGTAAAGAAACTTAAAACTATGGCTACACCATATTTGCCTAAACTTTCTGCCCGCGATGTAAGAGATAATTGTATTCTAATTTTCGGTAAGCATGAACCCAATAGTCCATATAAATATTACGCTCTCCGTACTCAAGGTAAAAGAAATCAGGAAATAGGTCGTAAAGGACAAGCTTAAAAGGAAAACAAGGGCACCGAGGATAGGGTATCCTCGGTGCCCTTGTTTTCCGTTTTCCTTTTAATGAAAACCCTTTTCATTAACACATGATGGACAATATGATATAAAAATCATAGATTGTGTAATGTATCTGATCTGATTGATGACGATGACGCGTTGAATTTAAAACGAGCTGAATATATGTTTAACCATCTCAATGAAAAATTTGCAGGTCCTCAAAGGATAGGCTTTTCGTTGACAGTCGAAGGACATTATGATATAAAAAAACATATTGTGTAATGTATCTGATCCAATTGACGGATACAGAGAATGAAAAACTGAAGGCTGCAGACTAAACTGTAATGTTCATGAAAGATGCATTCTAGCCGCTTAAAACAAAAATTGGAATGTTTCCAATGTTCATTTCTATTTCCACTTCTGAACACTTTTCTTTAATCCACTCTTCTTTCGCCAGTTTGCACTTCCTATTTATAGCATTTCTTAATTGCCGATAGTTCCTTTTACTTTCTTCATCACTAGCATTCTTATATTTTCTACGTTCATCCATCAACTGCAATATATCGTCTGAAACCCAAGGTTTTCTACTAGTTCTCTTTATTCCGCCTAAGTTTGCTTCTGCTGATTTAAGAATTTCCTTTTTAACATTCTCCCATTCTTCTTCTACATTTTCTACCTTATCTTTTTTACTCAGACCTCTTGCGATGTCCTCCTCAAAAATCTTCTTTACCTTCTCTTCATCAAGCTTCTCTAAATTCCACCGATTCATCTGACAACTTTTCTTCAGGTTTTTAAACTCCAATCTACATTTCATTATCAATAAATTATTGTCGCTATCAATGTCTGCTCCAGGGTAAGTTTTGCAGTCAACGAGTTGATTTCTAAATCTTTGCTTAACCATGATATAATCTATCTGATACCTTGCAGTATCGCCTGGCTTTTTCCAAGTGTATATTCTTCTATTATGATTTTTAAATTGGGTGTTGGCAATTACTAAATTATACTTCGTGCAAAACTCTATAAGTCGGTCCCCTCTTTCATTCCTTCTGCCCAGCCCGTATTCACCCACTATATTTCCTTCCTTGCCTTTTCCAATGCTTGCATTCCAATCTCCAACTATTATTAAATTTTCATCTCCTTTTACGTGTTTAATTGCTTCATCAATCTCTTCGTATACACACTCTACCTCATCATCATCATGGGCGCTTATAGGCATATAGACGTTAACAATCGTTGTCGGTTTAGGTTTTGATTTTATCCTTATTACAATGATTCTATCGCAATGCGTTTTGAAATACTCTACTCTCTTCCCTATTTCCTTGTTCATTATGAAACCTACCCTGCCCATTATTTGAAGCTGAGTTAATTATTTTAAAATCACCTGACCAAAAGTCGCCTTCCTCTTCCCACCGAACCTCACTAATTCCTACTACATCCACATTTATCCTATCCATTTCCCTTTTTAAATTTTCTAGCCTACCAACCTTTTTTAAACTTCTAACATTCCACGCTCCGACTCGTAGAATGTAATTATTTAATTTTCTGGTGACCCCTTCCTTAGTAGTCCCCACCCGGAGATCCGAACGGGGGACTAGTTTATCTCCGGAATATTTTACCAAGGAAGGCGCCTCCATCATTGCTATATGAAAATGCAGAGTGACACATTTTCTTGGAAAAAAAGCAGTTGTAGTTTTCCATTGCTTTCAGCTGCGCAGTACTCAGAGGACTGAGTGATGTTGATATGGCCGTCTAAGTCATTCTGACTCACGCCCCTAACAACTACTGAAAGAGCTGCTGCCCTCTTTCAGGAATCATTCCTTAGTCTGGCTCTCAACAGATACCTCTGCGATATGGTTGCACCTTCGTTCCAGCTACTCTGTATCCCTGAGCACTCAAGCCCCCTCACCAACGGCTAGGTCTCATGATTCATAGAGGAAGATGAAAATAATAATTTATTAAATCTACGTGGTGAACGAGTATGCATGTAGTTAGTATTGAGACGTAAATATTGTATAGTATTACATTTGTAAGTATTGTATAGTATTCAGTGTAAATAAACTATTTTAATTAAATTTTTATTTTGCTGTAGATAAATATGCCTTTTACATATGAAAGTGATGATAGTATTAATGATGAATTTTTTTGTTAAAAAGGATTACAAATTAACCGAAGAAAGCATTAAAAAGTTAAAATCTGTAGGATTTAAAATTGATGGGCGGAAATTAAAACCAATAGATTATTGAAATGAAAAATTAAATCTTTTTTATATAGATTATATAATGAATTACTTAAACATTGCAAAACGCCCACGTTTAGATGACGTGATATAAACAATTCCATAAGCATTCTCCATATATAATGAACTTTCATGCGGTGAGGATATCAGTATACCAATAAATCAACCAGATGTGTATACTATTCCAGGTGAAAGTTTTGTGGTTGTTTCTGGAAAGCTTGTAGGTGAAGACGGGGAAAAATCAACAACTTCAGAATTAGTTAATTCTGCGGGTGCATTTTTATACGTCTACATGGAATATAAAATTAACGGAGAAATGATAGTCTGGACAAGAAGTGTAGTTGTGACAACCATTATGAAAAATGCTCTTTCAATGACAAATTTTTTAATTTCATTATCTGAAAGAGCTGGATCGGTTAATGGTAATAATGAAATTGATGTGGATGATAATGGTAACTTTACTTTATATATATCATTATCAATGTTGATTGGTTTTGCGATAAATAGACAATAATATATTAATAAATAAATAGACAATAGACAAGAATTAGTGTTGAAACGTACTACTAATCATTTGAACGCGATACGTGCTATGGTTGCAGATCATAAATCTGAATTAAAAATAACAAAGGTCTTCTGGAATGTACCGTATTTAAAGATGGCGCCTGAATATCAATTCGAATTGGTTTTAGAGATAAAAATAAAGAGGTGCCTGTGTTGTTTAGAAAATGGGAACTTTATGAAACTAAAACAATTCCTCAAGTAAATTCTATAACGTGGAACGTAAACCAAAATCACAATTAGATAAACCGCGATATGTTATTGTAAGTTTTCAAATTGATAGGATAAATAACGTTACGAAAGACGCGTCAGAATTTGATTCTTGTAACGTGAAAAATATTAATGTATTGTTAGATTCAAAACAATATCATTTTAAGGGGAATCGTATGACGATATATAGTATCGTTATTGAGTTTCAAAAAGAATATTACAAAAATTTTGCTTCACCGTACACGTTTTCAGATTATAAAAACAAATATCCTTTATATGTAAATGATTGTTCGCGACAAGCTGAATCGGTAAAAGCAGGTGTTATTGATTTGAAAATAAATAATGAAACCGAAGAAAATTTCAAGTTAATACTTTCGTATATTGTTTAGTAATTTATGATGAACTGGTTGCATACTCACCATAAAGTAGTAATATAATGAAACAACAGACGAAAGAGTCATAGGTCGAAACGTATGAACAACATACATATAGATAGACCGCCGCGGTGTTACATAATTTTTTTTTCAAAACCCAACCAGTTGCTTTTTTTTCGTGAACACACGTTCATCATTGAAAACAGCCGTTCTTTGTTGTATGTTTATTTGATTCGAATTGTAGATTGAAGTTTTATTTAAAATAATGGAAAAACCTGTGAAAATATAGGTGAGGTTCAACAGCCAAAATTGTTGTTGAATATAAACATATTATACTACTTTTCTTTAATATAAATAAAACTGTTTAACAAATGATATCAAAAAAAGTAAGACACTACATTTCTATTATCAAAATCTGTTATTAATTTAGAATTTTGTTAAAAAAAATACTTGTTTAATATATGTAACAGACCGTAGATATAAAACAATAAACAATGTTTAAGCGTTCGATATAATAAGCAAAAAATAGAAAATTTTGTTACAAAACTTTTACCGGCCCAATTTCATTTATAAGTAATCCATATCACATTTACAAAAATAATATATTTCTTATGATTATTTGTTGTTTAATAAATGAAAACAGGCCCGCAAGAGTTTTTAACTAATTTTTCTATTTTTTACTTATATTATGGAACGCTTAAACATTGTTTATTATCTATTATTGCATATATATTGTCTATTACATATATTTAATATGTTTTTTTTTTAAACAAAATTCTAAATTAATGACAGATTTTGATAATACATATCATGTAGTGGCACACTAATATACAAATGTAGTGGCTTACTTTTTTTGATATCAGTATCATTTTGTTAAAAACAGTTTTATTTGTATTACATAAATCTTTGTTTTTTCAGTGGAAGAAATGATATCTGTGAGACTCTTACCGTACAGTTTACAATTTCATGGTATTTTTTTTGGATATGATTTAGTTGGCATACATTACTTTATAATGTATAATTCTAAAAGCAAAAGGTATGATCACTATTTCATAACACCTGACTGAAATCACCACAACAGTACTGCTTAAGCTTTATATAGCAGCTGATGATAGAATAACACTAATAATAATAACACTATATAATAATAATAATAACTAATAATACCAGCTTTTTCATTTTGTATCAATTGCCACTTATACCTTGCGACAATGTTTTATGTTTAAATCATAAATTCTAATTTAATATAAAAGTTAGTGGGTGAGTTCATACTCATCTAACTGAAAAAATAAAAACAACTTATTACCATACAAAAATTTTTCAAATTCAAAACAAATAACCCATAGGGTTTTATTTCAATTCCTCTATTGTTACGTGTGATGATAATTAATAATTCTTTTTTTAACTGTTGTGGTTTATTTATCCAGTTGATATTATACAAAGCTGTTCTTAAATATTCCCACTGAAAAAATAAATATAAAATTTAATTTGAAAAAATAAATGAAGATATTATTTATATATGTTTAGAAAAATGTATTTCATAAATTATTAAAAATGACACTGAAACATATTGATTCATTCAAAAACTAATTCATTGTTCTATTCATTGAATATAACTTATTCCATAATACTGTAACTTCTCTATTTAATACTCGCATAGAATTTAAAAGTATTTTTTATTGCTATTTAAGTGACTTCAAAATTGACCAATTTTTTATGCATTCAATTTGTTTTTTGTATTCAAACCATCTTTTTTGTGTATTTTCAATCCTAACTTTTCACCAAGTGGACCAGTTTAAACCAGTTTTAATGATTCTTTTTACGTTTTGCTGAAGAAATTAAATCAGTGGTTCCTATGTATGTTTGTACACATGTCTAAACAATAAGATATAACTAACAATTTAATTAACTTTACAGTTTTAAAGAGATGTTTTATTCTGTATTGCAATGAATTTTTTTTTAATAATCAAACATAAGTCATACTAAGTTAAACTAAGATGTAAGGTAATAAGCCAACAAAATATACATAAATGATGATACCAACAAAATATTTGTAAACATATTAACAAAGATAGACACAATAACACTGACTGTTTTTATTTAACACACTCTTCTGCGAAACACCCAAATATTGATACTAGACAACTTTTTAATCTTTCTGGAAAAGATGAATTGAATTTAGATTATATTTACAAAGATTACGTTAATGCCTACATGTCGTTTTATGAATTTACAAGATGTCATTCTTATGGATTGTGGAATAAATATGGATATGGTTTTTTGTTATAAAGTCAGCTCTGTTAATAATAGTTGTTATAGAATAGAATTTGATACCCATATTAAATTTTCATAACTTTTATCCAACTCTACCCCTCATTCCGTCGAGACATAAAACATAAATTTATTTTGAATAAATGTATTTTAGAACTTACTGAAAATATAATATCTTATTCATTCAACATTATTATATTAGTAATTATGGTAAAGACTACAAGGTATTGATGGAAATTGATAGATTGAAGAAGTCTATAAAATGTAAAAATAAGCCTATATATAATAAGTTTAGAGACAGAAAATGAGATTTAAAAAAAAAATATTTGGACTGATAACAGAATTTTTGGAAGTGTTAATTAATATTAAAAATAAAACAAAACCCCAATTGTACACAAAAGACCAGTGCGATTGGTAAAATTTAGTAGAACGTCAATTGGTGATAGGCTTGATTAACTTTTAGAAAACTAAATGGCAGCATGCTATATCAACATTTAAATGTCTCAGATTCTTAAGAGTAACCTCAACTATTATAAGATTACAAGAGTAACCTCAAATATTGCTTCCCATACCCACTCATTCAGATACTTACAGCATTCAATCTTTTTTGTGGATTCTAAAATTGATTCAAATTTGAGCCTCCAACACTCTCCACTTGAATTCCTGAGTCTAAATCCAAATTCAATTTTCTTAACATCATCAATCGGTTACTCTACTGAGCCGCTTACAACAAGAAGTTATTTACAAATGCTAAACATGTTACCCTAATAATCACTGAATGGTAGTGTAATCAAAAACGTTTTCCTCTGCAGATTACAAACAGATTGGTTTCATCCTGTTGTACTGCATCTTTTAGTGAAATGGATTTACTACCAGCAAAACCAAATCATGTTCCTATTTATTTACACTACGACAATCCCATTAAATTTGTAGATAGATTATGATCTATCTACAAATTTAGTATTCAAATACTTAATCATATGTGATTAAGTATTTGAATACGATATGGGCATTACCAGTGTCACAAATGAAATTGTTTTTATAATGGAATAATTTAAAGTTTATGAATGTCATGAATAAAAATAAATGATTGATTAATAATTTAAAAAAATAATACCTTCCAGATTAAGATTAGGTGCATTGAATACAAACAGAAAAAGAGTTCTTCAAGAAGCTTTGGGAATAGGTTTTTCATTAACTGAAGAAGGGGATTATTACATAAAAAAACGAAAGATTACATAATGTGGGTAATGTGAATGATGATGATGAAGTACATAAAAAATGAGAGATAACATAATGTGGGTGATGCGAAATATGATGACGAAGTAGTCACTTTTCAAAAATAAAATTAATGTTTAAAGAGTATGAGGATAGTTTAAAGAAAAACTTCATCACTTTACAAAGTCTGAATAAGAAAATGTTAATCACTATAGAGCAAATGAATAAGACAAAAACGATCTAAGAGTTGAATTTACAGAGTATTTCAAAGACAGTGTTCATTTACCAAAATTTGAAAAATATATATTTAATGTTTTAGATTAATACAAAAGGTTAAATAATTTAAAAGAAAAATAAATATTAAATAAAAAAATGATTTATTTTTTTATTTTGTTATTATTATTTAAATAATACCAATAAGAAATTTATTTTTTTTTTAATTATTTATACAGATAGTGTATAAATAATAAATTGTATAATTCCAATGAATGCAAAGAAAAATTTGTGAAGAAACACTCTCTTGACACTACAAATTCTGTGATAATAAAGCTGTCAAAATATTACCTATCTAGGCTCATATACTGGGTTATAATGTGGTTCTGGTACTAAATTTTTTTTTTTTTTGTCTTCAGTCATTTGACTGTTTTGATGCAGCTCTCCAAGATTCCCTATCTAGTGCTAGTCGTTTCATTTCAGTATACCCTCTACATCCTACATCCCCAACAATTTGTTTTACATACTCCAAACGTGGCCTTCCTACACAATTTTTCCCTTCTACCTGTCCTTCCAATATTAAAGCGACTATTCCAGGATGCCTTAGTATGTGGCCTATAAGTCTGTCTTTTCTTTTAACTATATTTTTCCAAATGCTTCTTTCTTCATCTATTTGCCGCAATACCTCTTCATTTGTCACTTTATCCACCCATCTGATTTTTAACATTCTCCTATAGCACCACATTTCAAAAGCTTCTAATCTTTTCTTCTCAGATACTCCGATTGTCCAAGTTTCACTTCCATATAAAGCGACACTCCAAACATACACTTTCAAAAATCTTTTCCTGAGATTTAAATTAATTTTTGATGTAAACAAATTATATTTCTTACTGAAGGCTCGTTTAGCTTGTGCTATTCGGCATTTTATATCGCTCCTGCTTCGTCCATCTTTAGTAATTTCACTTCCCAAATAACAAAATTCTTCTACCTCCATAATCTTTTCTCCTCCTATTTTCACATTCAGTGGTCCATCTTTGTTATTTCTACTACATTTCATTACTTTTGTTTTGTTCTTGTTTATTTTCATGCGATAGTTCTTGCGTAGGACTTCATCTATGCCGTTCATTGTTTCTTCTAAATCCTTTTTACTCTCGGCTAGAATTACTATATCATCAGCAAATCGTAGCATCTTTATCTTTTCACCTTGTACTGTTACTCCGAATCTAAATTGTTCTTTAACATCATTAACTGCTAGTTCCATGTAAAGATTAAAAAGTAACGGAGATAGGGAACATCCTTGTCGGACTCCCTTTCTTATTAGGGCTTCTTTCTAATGTTCTTCAATTGTTATTATTGCTGTTTGGTTCCTGTACATGTTAGCAATTGTTCTTCTATCTCTGTATTTAAACCCTAATTTTTTTAAAATGCTGAACATTTTATTCCAATCTACGTTATCGAAAGCCTTTTCTAGGTCTTAAAACGCCAAGTATGTTGGTTTGTTTTTCTTTAATCTTCCTTCTACTATTAATCTGAGGCCTAAAATTGGTTCGTTGTCCCTATACTTTTCCTGAAACCAAATTGGTCTTCTCCTAACAGTTCTTCCACTCTCCTCTCAATTCTTCTGTATAAAATTGTAGTTAAGATTTTTGATGCATGACTAGTTAAACTAATTGTTCTATATTCTTCACATTTATCTGCCCCTGCTTTCTTTGGTATCATAACTATAACACTTTTTTTGAAGTCTGACGGAAATTCACCTTTTTCATAAATATTACACACCAGTTTGTATAATCTATCAATCGCTTCCTCACCTGCACTGCGCAGTAATTCTACAGGTATTTCGTCTATTCCAGGAGCCTTTCTGCCATTTAAATCTTTTAATGCTCTCTTAAATTCAGATCTCAGTATTGTTTCTCCCATTTCATCCTCCTCAACTTCCTCTTCTTCCTCTATAAAACCATTTTCTAATTCATTTCCTCCGTATAACTCTTCAATATATTCCACCCATCTATCGACTTTACCTTTCGTATTATATATTGGTGTACCATCTTTGTTTAACACATTATTAGATTTTAATTTATGTACCCCAAAATATTCCTTAACTTTCCTGTATGCTCCGTCTATTTTACCAATGTTCATTTCTCTTTCCACTTCTGATCACTTTTCTTTAATCCACTCTTCTTTCGCCAGTTTGCACTTCCTGTTTATAGCATTTCTTAATTGCCGATAGTTCCTTTTACTTTCTTCATCACTAGCATTCTTATATTTTCTACGTTCATCCATCAGCTGCAATATATCATCTGAAACCCAAGGTTTTCTACTAGTTCTCTTTATTCCGCCTAAGTTTGCTTCTGCTGATTTAAGAATTTCCTTTTTAACATTCTCCCATTCTTCTTCTACATTTTCTACCTTATCTTTTTTACTCAGACCTCTTGCGATGTCCTCCTCGAAAATCTTCTTTACCTTCTCTTCATCAAGCTTCTCTAAATTCCACCGATTCATCTGACAACTTTTCTTCAGGTTTTTAAACTCCAATCTACATTTCATTATCAATAAATTATTGTCGCTATCAATGTCTGCTCCAGGGTAAGTTTTGCAGTCAACGAGTTGATTTCTAAATCTTTGCTTAACCATGATATAATCTATCTGATACCTTGCAGTATCGCCTGGCTTTTTCCAAGTGTATATTCTTCTATTATGATTTTTAAATTGGGTGTTGGCAATTACTAAATTATACTTCGTGCAAAACTCTATAAGTCGGTCCCCTCTTTCATTCCTTCTGCCCAGCCCGTATTCACCCACTATATTTCCTTCCTTGCCTTTTCCAATGCTTGCATTCCAATCTCCAACTATTATTAAATTTTCATCTCCTTTTACGTGTTTAATTACTTCATCAATCTCTTCGTATACACACTCTACCTCATCATCATCATGGGCGCTTGTAGGCATATAAACGTTAACAATCGTTGTCGGTTTAGGTTTTGATTTTATCCTTATTACAATGATTATATCGCTATGAGTTTTGAAATACTCCACTCTCCTCCCTATCTTCTTGTTCATCACAAAACCTACTCCTGCCTGCCCATTATTTGAAGCTGAGTTAATTACTCTAAAATCACCTGACCAAAAGTCGCCTTCCTCTTCCCACCGAACCTCACTAATTCCTACTATATCCACATTCACCCTATCCATTTCCCTTTTTAAATTTTCTAGCCTACCAACCTTTTTTAAGCTTCTAACATTCCACGCTCCGACTCGTAGAATGTTATTTTTTAATTTTCTGGTGACCCCTTCCTTAGTAGTCCCCACCCGGAGATCCGAACGAGGGACTATTTTACCTCCGGAATATTTTACCAAGGAAGGCGCCTCCATTATTGCTATGTGAAAATGCAGAGAGCCACATTTTCTTGGAAAAAAAGCAGCTGTAGTTTTCCATTGCTTTCAGCTGCGCAGTACTCAGAGGACTGAGTGATGTTGATACGGCCGTTTAAGTCATTGTGACTCCCGCCCCTAACAACTACTGAAAGAGCTGCTGCCCTCTTTCAGGAATCATTCCTTAGTCTGGCTCTCAACAAATACCTCTCCGATATGGTTGCACCTTCGGTCCAGCTACTCTGTATCCCTGAGCACTAAAGCCCCCTCACCAACGGCAAGGTCTCATGATTCATAGAGGAGGTACTAAATTAAATGAACGATTGAAAAGGTGTGATAAGGGAATCAGGTAAATTGGATGCGATTTGTAAAATACATGTTATAGTTTATATTGTTAGCAGACAGGATTTGCCAATATATGTTAGCCTTACAGAAAGTGCATCAGATTATACTGTTACTTAAGCGATAAAACTGAAAAGTAAATTCACTAGGTAGTTAATACTTAAAAATGGTGTCAGGTTACGCCTCAGATAATCAGAAATTTTTAAAACAAAGAAATACAGAGTAAAAAAAAGAAACTGAATGATTTCAACAGAGCACTGTATGATTATCAAATTTTACAGTACATTATTATTATCATTTGATGTTTTGAGAAAAAAATTTAATTTCAGAGGTGTTTTTATCCAACATATATTATTACAAAAACCTTATGAAAATTCTATTGTAAATTTAGATTTTTTAAATAGGTTTAGTACCCAGTAGGTATATATTCAAAAAAATTGATGATAGTATAGGTTAGTTTGATTCTATCTGTAACATGCTATCTAAAAAAAAAATTGATGAGATGTTCTGATGCAATACACTGCTTTCAATGTTTAAGTCACTTTTAAAACATGATCCAGGCCTTCTTTTAAAAATATTTTGCATTTTGCCCCCATAACTTTTGTGACTTTTAGATTGATCCCAAATGTTTAATCTTTCAAGTCTTTCTTCACCTCTGGGAACAACCAGAAGTCAAAATGAGCTAGATCTCAGAATAGTGGATGAGAACCTCACAGACACCTTTACAAAGAATATGCATGATTCTGAAATTTAAATCTTAATTAGGATAGATCACTCTATGGATACTAAAGAAAGCATCACATGCCTTCTTAGCGACATATTGAAAGTGTTCCTTGAATGGATTCTCATCAAGGTTAACTTCTAGATACTTCTGAAGTGGAACATACCTAATACGGTGTCCCACCATTGATACACAATCTCATAATATATCAGCTAATCTGCCTTTAAGCAACATCAATCTGGTTTTTGTAGACATAACACCATCTTATGTTATTGACACCACAACTGGAGTATCTTGCAAGGCTGGTCTGCCCTGAACTCAGTCTCACTTCTTGAATATCCTCACTGGGTAATCTCAACCACATGAAAGAGTCAACTCAACAACCCACAATGCCCTGCAGACAACTTTGGGTAGTGTCTTTCCTACCTCTGAGCCGCTGTCACAAAGAACAACAATTGCTGAAATAAGTGAACAGTATATTGATCTCATATCGCTTTTGAAGCTGAAACAGGGCAGAGGGCCACCACAAAAAGCCTCAGATATATCCAAAAAGACACCTAAAACATTTCAAGGCTCACTTGAGGAGACACTATCCATAACCTTAAGAATAACATCCTCTGTGCTATTGCCTGGGTGAAAACCATATTGATCATCCATCGACAATTTCCTTGAATTCAAACTGTCAGTAATACAAATTATCAGAACCTTTCTGAGAACTTACCCAATTATTGATAAGAGCATCAGTGATCTGTAAGAAGAACTCACAGTGAGGTCCTTGACTCCACCTTTAAATAGAAGTTTAAGAATTCTGCCTTTCCAACGAACAGGAAAATAACCACCAAAGAGTATCCTATTAAAGGTCCTGGTCAATGTACCAACAGAACAGACAAAGACCTCCACCGTAATTCTAAACAAAATTCCCGCAAAATGTAATATGACAATGTTACAACTGAAGAATCACTGGTTAGTTAAATTTTCATAGTAATCAATCAAAATACTGTTACCAAAATTTAAATAATTTTAATGGATCAAAACAATAGATAGTTGAACTTGCCTAATGAACAGGTTAGTTTTATTGGAAATGAAATTTAAAAAGTTGTTCTTAGAACCAGTAGTCTTAAAATTAATAAGTAATATTTTGAATAAATGATGTTTAAAACTAATAAACTATTTTACTTTTTTTTTTGTTAAATATTATGGGATAAAGTGTTAAAAATGGGATTTTTTTTCAAGAAAAAGTGAAAAATAACTGAAAATAGCACAAAATGTTGACGGCTTTATGTATTGAAATGATAAAATCTGCAGATGGAAAAGCAAAAATAAAAATGTAATGTTTTTTTGCAACAAAAATTATTAAGAATAGATTCCATGAATTTGTTCTCTGTTAAAATTTTCAAATCTACTGACCAAACTACTCACATCATTTAAAAAATATTGAAAGCTGTGATGAAGTAACAATACTGATATATCAACTATTATGTATTTATATAACACCCAATGAAAGTTTTTTACACATAGAATAACATAAAAGACATACCTGCAATGAAATTGCAGATTATATAATGGGTAATAAAAATATCTACTCCCTGACAGAAATTTTAATCTGAACACATTGTTAGGAATGAGATTTGCTGAAGATAATAAAATGTTACGCTAAAAACCAGTTAGGAACTGATAATAAAGAGGATCGGAAACGAGTATCTATTTGCTGTAGTTGCTTGGAGTACAATTTTTTTTTAAATGATTAAACAATATAGAGTAATTGCTTTTATCATTAAGAACATTGAAATCTCACTCCATGTCCATTTTTCAATAGACAAATGCTGTAAAATTTAATGTAACAACATCATTGCAGTCAAAACTGTTATATCATTATAGATTTTTAAAAACTGATAGAAAGAATAAAGCTCATAAAGACATGTTGAAATTTGTTTCTTGTAAAGTTAGCAAATATTAAAAAGTTTATTAACTCAATGCTTAGATTGAGGAGGGTTGTTGCTTGTTGTGCTTCTGTGAAATCCTTATGATATAAATGATTATCGTGATATTAGCAACCAATCAACACTTTTGTATTAGATGGAACAACCACAAAGTAGCTTGATCTCTGTATTTGAAACATTATTAGCAAGTGGTCATCTAAGTGGACTGTACTTTAGCTGCTGAGGGACAATATTTGAAAGCACACAAATTAGTTCTGTCAGTGTGCAGTCCTTATCTAGAGACCTATTACTGAGTCAACAAATGAATATCGGTTCAAAAATTAAAAATGTCAAAGAAAATTGAACAAAATGCTTATACATTTTCCAAAAATCATTTTCCAGTGCTGAGTAGTACACTGAGGAAATCCGAATTGTTAAAGAGATGAGAAAAAACTAAATTATAAAATTTTAACACATGATATCATCTGTAACTAATAGTAAACTTACCTCAGTTATGATTTTCTCTCCAGTAAAATCAAACACAAGCACTATATATAATGCAAGAACGCATAAACAACCTTCAATTAGTTTATATATTATTCCATCTTTCTGTTAAAAAAAAAAAAATATTTAACATTTACTTTATTATTACAGACTATAATTTCTTGCTAATGAATATGTTTTTTTTTTATTGTATTGATTGCCTACAGCTGGACAATTTTCTCCTCTTTTAGAGTATTTGTTTCACATACATAGATGTAATGTAAGTACATATATATATTTTAATCCAACACATTATCAAAACGACTGCAAAGTAATGATACAATAATACAATATTGGAACAAAACACAAAGGAATATAAACAATTTGTTTTGTTTTTGCAGATGAATCAATCTTTGCTGATGACCTAAACACAGCTAAAAACATATAAAAATTTTGAAAGAAATCGCTGATAGAAAAGATTGAAAATTTCATTTGAAAAAAAAGAAACAACAAATCTAAAAGAATACCAAGAGAAATAAAAACAAAATTCAGGAAAATTAAAGTCGTGGAAAAATTTAAATATTTAGATGAAGTAATCCAGAAAAATGGACAAAACAAATTGTGTTTTGAAAATTGAGTAAATAAAATGGAAATGTTATCTTTCTTTACTTTCCTATTAACCAAAAATCTTTATAATGTAAAATCAACTTTTCTTACAATGCGAATTCAGACATTACAACTCAGTTATAAAACATGAAAATCTTTACGCTGGAGAGCAACTAGAAAATATTTTGAAAAAAAATAAAAATTCTAAGAAAAATAGTAAGCCCTAAGTATGGAAATAATAAAAATGTTTTAAGATCAAATGAGAGAACTTAGAGAATATTTGAAAACAGAGAACAATGTTTTATGGTCATTTAAAGAGAATGAATGAAGAAAGATTGACAAGAAAGATTTTTAACTTATTTTATAATCTCAAAAGTAAAAAAAAATATTAAAGCTATTTTATATTAGAGCTATTAAAGGATTTTCAAGAGATCAGAATAAGAGAAGAAGAAATTTTAGATAGGAAAATTATCAAGAAATAGTACATGAGTTTAAAAGATTTATAGTGGCTCAATATGGAAAAGGAAACAACAACAGGAGAATTTCTGAACAAAAAGAAAGATGAGAAAAATAAATGTGTGTGTAGAGACACACACATTATGATGACTACCTGCCAGATCTTTTCCTTGTATATATTAAATTCTAAATTTAATTCTGAACTAAACTATCATGCTTTTTTAAGATAATATACAAAAAACTTTCATTTGCTTTAGCTGTTCAGATCACCTCCCTGAATTTATTTGCCTCCTAATCACCATAGTCTGTATTGTGCCATAGATGAAGTGTTATTATGTAGTGGATAATCAGTGAGTAATGACGAATTACTTGATAGAAGAATTAGACTTAGGGTAAAGAACTAGTTTGACTAAATACTAAAAGATACAAACGAAAAATTTTCAAAGTTCTAGGAATGTCTTCTGGTGTTTAGTGTCAGTTTTAAAAATTAAAAATGTTAAGTACTTCAGGTTTAAGAGAATGTCACTGGTTAAATATTGTGGTAGGCTGCTTGCAAGTAATATTCATGCGATACAGTATAGTTTTGTTCCACTTTTTGAATTGGATTCTACCTTGGATAGTGATTTTATGATAGTATTAAAATAATTCTATAAAATGCTAAAGAAAATAAAATCCCTGGTTTGGATGGAATTCTAATAAAAAATTTTTAAACAAGTGCCTGAAAAATACTTAGAATTGTTGGTAAAAGTACTAAATTTGTATTTACAGTTAGGTTCTGCGAGTTTCAGAGATAGAAATTTCTACATAATTCAAAAATGTGTATATTAATTTAGTACAAAACTATAAATAAAAGGATTTCATTTTTTAATGAGGTAGCAAAAGTCCAATATAATGAAAAAAAATCAGAGTTTTCAAAAGAGGTTATTCTCCTTAGAAAATGATAATGTGTTTAATACTTGTGAAGTTGAAACTTATAAGAAGGTGGTGGAAGGTAGATATGTAGCTTTTTTGCCGGTTTTCTGGCTACTTATGATAAAATTAACAGAAAAGCACTATTTTATAAATTAACAAATTAGGATTGTTGTTTAATTTTATTAATGTCTTAACAGACCTGTAAACAACACAAAAAGCTGTATTAGGAGGCTATGGCTAGCCCTTTAGCCATACCTCCTAACCTAGTTGAAGCTGTGGTTAGGAAGCTATGTAAGATGCTCGGGATAGCAAAGAGCAAGAGGTGTTGCAAAATGAGTTTAACCAGGGTTATTATTAACTTTTATATTTACCTTATTTTTAAACAGTTTACAATATTATGTAGAAGATTGGGTTGATAGCCTAATATTAGAATGTTTTTATGTAAATGATCTTATTTTTCTGTATATATATATATATCTTATTTTTCTATATCTGACATAAGTGACAAATAAGTTAAAATCATATTTAGAATTATGAAGGCTATTTATAAATATGGAGATGTAAAAAATAATGATGATCAGATGGAGAGGGATGTATACTGCATACAAAAAGTGATTTCATAAGAGGGTTATTGATATATGTTTGACCATAGATCTGATTTCATTTTTTTTATGATACTAAAAATAACATATTTTTGTACAATAACATAAAGATACATTTGTGTAAATCAGATAATACATGATTTTAGCTTCCAAGTGGAAAAACATTCACACTATCAAATATTAAACCAACTTATAATAATTATTATTCTCCAAGCTATAAGTTGAGAATTGCTATCCTATCAACAGATATGAAAATCTAAAATTGCATATTCTCTTGGAAACTAATGACGTCAGATTAGAATAAGAAGGAAATTAAATTAATTTTTTTACTTTTACAAATTTTATAAAAACTTTAAAATTTTAAAAAACTTAAAAATTTTACTTTTACAAGTAAAACTTTTTAGTAGCCGGGATCTGAGAATTTTCAATTTATAACCAGAATTCTAACTTAAATTTTGTTCCTGATTTCATTTTTATTGTTTTATTTTATGTTTCAAAACTTTATTAAACTAATAGTAAAAATGTTATAGCTCACAATCTATCCAATAATATATAAAATTTGTAACATTCTATTTTCTAAATTACCATTGTTATTGAAACATAATCAAATGTCACTAGTTTATTATTGGTTATTAAAGTTATTGCTGATTTAAAAAAAAATTAATTATCTGAAACTTATTTTGAAAATTTCTGTAAAGAGATATATAATAACGCTCTTACAAAGTTTTGCTATATACTTTATGTGTTCCAGCAATCAACATGTTATGTTATTAATTTTACATTTTTTAATTTTTTTTTTTTTTTTTTATTAAACAATTTTAATCACAGCTTTTGTGATTTCTCTTGTTTCAAGAGCTACCTGTAACACAAAACACATAATCCCTCAACAGAAGTCTTAATAGGTTATTTGACCATATTATTGAAAAAGAGAAAAATTATTTTTAATAATGAAATGAGTTTAGCTTGGTTTTATTTATTAATGATCAGCAGTTATTTATAAATACAAAGACTGTATGTTTTCCTTTGGTATAAAATGTCTTCCACTGCAAGTAGAGACTATATGTGTGTAACACAATATTTCGCCAAAGTAGGAGTACACTTATTTTTTCTTAACACTATCTGACTGTCTTTCTTACAACTGTGACACTCTTAAAGTATCCGAGGTACTACTAGTATCAACTAATACTGAATTATTATTTGCTTTCTCAGAGATTAATCATTTTCACTACACAGTCAGTTACTGTGGCGAACAGAGCAAAGGTGTTACTTAGAAAACTACACGTCTGCATTTCAGTGGGTGGGGATACCATTGTCCAACAGTATGTTTAGCTCTGAAAAGAAACCAATGGAAAACCACTTTATGCCTCATTTTCTTTAGTAAGCTTGGCATGGGATGCTAGTTACATTGAGAATGGATATTTTTGGTCATTGCATTTGACATATATTACTAGTGTAGGATTCAGTTAATTAGTTTTTCTTAATTTAAATTGCAATTTGTTGTTGAATTTTATAAATTTATAACAAACATATAACTACACAAAATAATACTTACTTGAATTATAAAACATACAGAAAAACATACATAAATGGATGCTCCAAAATTTAAAGTAAATGCAATTGTTTGAATTCCCTTGTTAACCACATTAACTTTGCTGTAAGTAAAATAAGTGATTATTAATTCATGACTTTAAAATTAATTTCATTCTAAAACAAACTCTTAAAGCTAAGGTAATTGTTGGTGTGGTCTCATTCACTCCAATGCCTGTGTCCACACGTAACAGTAGCAAGAGAAAACATAACTTCATTTTTTAAAGCTTCTATTTTGTTAGTCAGTGATTCAGTATATTATTTATTCCCTTATGAGAAAATATGTCTGAGAATATATATATTCTTGTTTACGAGAATATTCACTTTTTTATATTTTTTGAACATTTTTATACGGACAATGCTGCATTTAGGAGTGTTGAGGATGTAATAGTTTGCAGACGTTATATTTTAATACTACACAAAATGTTTTACAATTATTTATTGCTCACACAAAGGATCATTGTTTATGTTCAAAGAAAAAATTTGTTTAATAGCTTTTTAAAGATTAAAAGAAACATAGCACGCTGCTACAAAACAAATGCTATGAAACAAATACCAAATATGTTGTCGTTCTATGAATTTTTAAACAGATATTTTCAATGCAGTTTGAACAGTCTAGTCAACGGTAAGTACCAGGGATGCCGCTTTCAGCTACATTAGTCATTGTAGAAGGAGCTGCAAAGCATTGGAGTATCATAGTTTTATAAGGAAGCAGAATCCAAACGGGGAAAGTAGCGCTGATCAATTAGATTAAGTTTATGGGAACCAGACCAATTTGAGGATGGATTTATTGAAAATTTAATGCCTCTAAATCTGAGTTCCGTTGATTCGTTCGTTGAATATTTGAGGAAAGGAAATAATCCTCGACAACTCCGAAAGGATCGCTAGTTTAATGGTACGGTATTAATGCGATATTTTGCATGCATTTTAATAAACATTAAATGCAATTTAACTTTAACCGTACAAAATTCGGATTATTTTTAGGAATGTTTGAAGTGAGCTATTACTAAATTAATATCAGAAACCAAAATAACATACACAAATGAGCGTGCGTGAACACATCGCCACTAATTGGGACTAAATAACTGGTTGGTCGAATTCAATGAATTAATTTTTTTATAACGCTTATCCTCAACTATGCTCGATCAAACTAAAACGTTTAATATTTTGATCATCAGCGGTTTTTAATAACCTTTTGGCACTAAATTTAAAGTACTCGTTACTATCAACAACTTTTTAGCCTTCTACTTAAGAAATTCGGAATTAAAAACTTTTTTTAGTTTTTTTTTTTTTTTTTTAATTTATAAAATGATTCGTTGTATTTAATGTTCTTTAGTTTTATTTTTTTAAAGTATGTTTAATCGATAAACTACGCAGTCTGTATGAACAAATCCGCTCACATACGTACTTTTATTGAAGTCTTTGTATTGAAAATTAAAAGTTTCAGATTTTTCTTACAGACTAATTTTTCTTTATGAATAATAATTAACAAAACGTAACCTAAACTATCTTGACTACGTAACATCGTAACTTCAGCTTATATAAAGTTATAGAAAATTTATCGCACAATTTATATATATATATACATATATTTCACTTTCTTGTGGACACAATAACTGCCGTAATTTTGCGCCAATCACTTTCAAATTGATACATAAAATATAAAGACCAAAAATCTCGGTCGAGTTCTTTAATGGCCAAAGTCGGACTATGGGAGTGAAAATGGGGGGGGGGGCTTTTTCGAAAAAAACAAAATATCGCTATTGCTCTCTTATTAATTAAAATATAGGATTCGTTTAAGGTCCCTAACATTCTTTGAATAAGAGCTAAAACTTATCTAAGTAAAGCTTTTTGATATCGCCAACCATTGGCCCACGGGATGGAAAAAATGGGGTTTCAAAGACAACAAACATAATACCTCCCTTAATAGGCACAGTATCGAATCCGTTTTAAGTGATCGTTAGTCCTCTAAACATTACCTAAAAATGTTGTCTGAAACGATTTTTGATCTGATCAACCCTTACGGCAAGGGATGATCAAAATATTGTTTGAATTGTAAGAAGAAGGGGCTTCCCATATGTTCAACATGTGAAACTTGTTTACATATGAAACCATTGTCGTATTGAGTGAATTTGAAGTGAACGCATTTAAACTACCATGTACTTTGTATGTTTTAATTTTCGCAAGTGACAATATATTATTGACAAGAAGTGCGATTTTTCTGTATTTATCCTTGCTTAATGTAAAAGTGTGTAAATATGCCTAGACTTAAGAAGAAAAATCTTGCTCTTGGATCTGACATCCCAATACTATAGTGCGTTAAAAATAAAAAGGAGCCGTGCACCACAAGTTCCCGAATCGATGCGGAATCTCCTGGAAATGGACGACTTTGTTACCTATGACTGATGAGGATGAAACTCCATAAAATTTTTGAATGTTGCTGAACCAGATAAAGACAAGGTGACACCAGCGGATACGCAAGTACGTAAGAACACTAATTTTGATATTCGATTAATTTGTGATTCAGTTGAATTCTATTTTCAAGAAATACACTGGCAACAGCACCTAGTGAAAACAAGCTAACAGCTCACAAGGAAAGGCTGTTCAACAAATCTACAGCGATGTCATGTTACACAGAGAGACATTTAAGACTTGTAATCAATATTGTACAAACATCATTTTACACATCATGTGATTTTTGGCCTAAATTGACAGCAAGATAAGGTAATAGATTTTTCTTTTAAGTATATTCAAACAGGGTAGGGTGTTTAACGTAAGTTGTAATACTTAATGTGAGTAATGAAGGCCTATTGTACTTTCAAATCATCTTCTCAACATCACTGTTGTTACATTTATACATGTTTTTAAATAAAACTTTCTGAAAACATTGTCTTTTTTATCAATACAAAGAGACAAACCTAGAATCTCCCACTAATCCTCAAATAGGTGTGTTGTCAAACAGTTCAGGAAAAATCATACGGAAGTTTTAATAAATTTAACAACAGGTTGTAATCAAATGAGAAAACGTAGTGTCCGTAAAACATGGAAAGTAATGTTTGATACGAGCTCATACAATCCGAGTTCGCCTACTCCTATTTTGCCTCGGTGAAATCTACCTCTGCCTTCCGGTGTGCCAAAAGGAATTTTATTTAATCCTGGATTAGACTATTAACGAATATAAGTAGGAAATATCAATCAAAATTTACTTCAAGTGGTAATAAGCAGTTAATTTATATTACGTATTCTGAAGAAAGTGTTATAATCATTAAAAAAGAAACATGTCACATGTGGATCATTAAGTAGGTCACTTACATAAGTGTATTCAGATAAACATTCTTATTATGACCCAGATACACTTTAAGGAGGAAGATGAAATGGTAAACGTAAATTGTAACTTTTGGTGAAAATTGAATCTGAAAAACTGATCTAAAAGCCAACATGACCAACAGACCGATTAAATACGCCATTTAAATTTACACATATATTATGTTCACTGCAGTTAAATGGTTGTGTTTTCTAAATATTTAAAATTTGTGTAGCCAAATAATCAAAAAATAAGCTTACCTGTAAATAATCTGATGCTGTTTAATTATATGTATGAGATAGTATTTCATTATTTTCAAATCATTTTCTGGGTTGCTATTTTCATTATGATTACCATGGTCGCTACTATTTTTTTCTTCATCGCCTTCCTCATAATAATTATTAACATCAGTATTTATATTTAAATTTAATTTTGAAACTCTATTATTGATTACAAGAATACTCTCAAATTCTTCAATAGATGAGCGAAGTAATTTTATATTGCCAGCAATAATTTGCATGGAATTAAACGGAGCTGAATACGTAATATATCCGTGTATGCCAAGGAATGTCATATATATGCATTGCAATAAATATGCAGTAAAATACATGAATAAGTTCTGGAACCGTGAAGGATAACAGAATGGATATAGCAATGGCAGTTCTTCAATCAAATTCTTATCTTTTCCGTTACCTAAAATTTTTATTTTAACAATTATAAAAGTAGCTCCGATTAGAGGAAATAAATTTGCTAGAGTTACATATATTTTAATAGCGTAATACATTATATTATGACTGTTTAAAAATTCTTCCTTTATTTTTTTCAGTAATTTATTTTGTTTATCTGAAATATAATTGCGAAAAAATTCATAGTCATGGCCTTTCATGATTATAGAATATATTAAGTGAAAATCATTCCATGTTATTAAGAAATACAACAAATATAAAAAAAATAATGTGAAAAAGGCAAATCCTTTTAAATCATTTATTCTGGAATCAAAATTTTCCCAGTTGTACGTCATATGTAACATACAATTTGAATACATTATTAATGTAATTATTATGTACATCATTACTCTTATTCCACATTTTCCATTTTCAGAATTAAAACCAAGTAAAATTAAGGAATTTCTTAATTTATTATATACTTCCATTTTATTTAGTTACCTGGAATTGAAAGATAGAAAATTATTTATATTTTATCTCTTTTAAAAAAGTAAGATGCTTTTTATAACAATTTTTTTTAAATGATATATAACATAATTAATCTTCTGCATTCACTCTGGTCAATGAAGTGGCTGTTTACAAGAATGAATGAAACTGTTAAGTTGAAAGCTAAGAGACCTTTGGGTAGACAGAAGGTTTGAAAACCATACTCAAGGCCTAAGTGAAAAAGATGGGCACTTGCTAAAGAAAAAGCAGATGCCTACTACTTTCCTCCTGGGGTCCTAACTTGGCTCAGGTATTACTTAGATAGGAAAGAAACATAATCAGTCAGATGTTAGTGCTTCCCTATCCAAGAAAAATTTACTACCACATCTTGCTCGAGAACGGAAATCTGTGCTCGATGTGCTAACGAAGGTCACAACGACACTAACTGTGAAGAAAGTGAAAAATGTGCGAACTGCAGTGGTCCACATACAGCCCGCTTCCGAGATTGTCCAACCTTTAAAGAAGAAAAGGCAATTCTGAAAATCTGTACTGAGCAGAAGCTATCTTTCCCGGCTGCGCGCAGGAAATATAGAAAGATAACTAACTCACGGAACCTGGTTAAACCAGATGTATCTTTCGCCACCGCTACGTCAAAGCAAACTCCTACAAATGTTAATAAACAGCAGTGCGGATCCTGCAATGAACTTAAAAAACTTGTTCAGATGCTTTCTGATCAAGTTGCTTCACTTACAGCCACTATTTCAGAGCTGACAAAGATGAATAAAAAGTCTTACCTCGCAGTGAATGAATCCAACAATGTGATCCATACGAAAGTTCCAGTTCTTAAAGTCCTACCGGTACGGGCAGAGACTTTCACAGCCGTGAGTAAGCCACCTAATAAGCTCCCAGTAAAGGAAACCCACATAACCCCACCCCCTGGGATGTCATTTGCGGCATCCTATTCTAATAGGTCTCCCCACCATCACCCCATATACTGGAGGATATGGGTGAAGAACTTCCCGAACCAAGAGCGTCGGAGTTCACTAAAATAAAGAATACGAAAAAGAAAAATCGAATCACATACAACTAAATTTTATATAGTTTCCTAAGTATATTCATTTTATTTTTTTATTATTTGTTTATATTTTTTTACCCTTATGAACATTATTCAGTGGAATGTTAGAGGTCTTCGATCCCGCATTGAAGATATTGGAGTACTGGCACACGTACATGATCCAATTATCATGGTTTTCCAAGAAACTCATCTTCTACAACATGACCCAATAGCACTCTATCCTCTGAGTGCTTAAAACTAATATAAATTATACAATAAGAAATTTAAAACTAAGTTAAAACAAAAGTTAAAAAAGTGAAATAAAACTCAAAACTAATATCACAGATGGAGTCTTTAACATATAAAAGCTAAAATAATAGAAAAGGAAACTATATACAATTTAACTAATTCCGATAGAGAGTGCAAAAGACTCCCTACTCAGATAATAAAATTGAAGACATACAACCAAAAAAATTAAAATTGAAAGTAAGGGGGAAAAAATTATTAAAAACTCTTCTAGCGTAAAAAATATATATGACAATATTACATTTTTTGCAGTAACCTAGTACTACGCAAAAACAGAAACATCCTGTCCAAAATTTCATTATCATTGTTTGGGCAGATTAAATTTACGACGCAACGCCGCATAACATATGCCGTCTATGAGTATATGGTGCACAGTCATGCGGCAGTTGCATCGTGTGCATAGGGGTGCATGTCCTTCTGACATTAGGTACTCGTGTGTGACCCAATAGCACATTAGGTACAACATGACCCAATAGCACTCAGAGGATACTTCTGTGAGAGATACGTCTGTATAGTAGACAGTTGAGAGAGTGGTGGAGTGGCTATTTTCATGAAGAATAAGGTGTCGGCTACAAGGATTCAGCTGACCACTCTCGTTCCTGCTGTTGCAGTAAAGATCTCTATCCCCTTCAAGTTGTATATCTGCAATCTGTATCTCTCACCGAACACTGGATTCAGTGCTCTGGATATCTCAAATCTCCTCACACAAATACCATCTTCATCGTTCATAGTAGGAGACTTCAATGCCCACCATGATTCCTGGGGCTCGGCCTTCTGCTCCACTCGAGGAAATATAGTACCCAATGTAAAACAAGACCTTTGCTGCATAATGGATCTCACACATTTATGTCTGTCATCTGGTATAATATCTAACATCGATCTCTCCGTATGCTCACCGAATTTACTCCCTCATCTTAATTGGTCTGTTTGTGATAACTTTCACGGCAGTGATCACAAACCAATTATTATTGGTTTCGGTGTGTAACACGAGGTTAAGAGAAGGCCACAGAGATGGATTGTTGAAAGGGCGGACTGGAATGGATATCACAAAGCCTTCCAATCACAGTATGACGATGGTGCGAAAATCCTTGAGCAATGTTCCTCTTTTACGTCCATGATACTTGAGGCTGCCAGCAGATATATCCCACAAACATCGGGTAATCCTAAATGTCCTTCCGTTCCATGGTGGAATGATGATTGCAAATGTGCTATTACGAATCGGCGGCGGGCACTACGCAAATTTAATAATAGACCTACAACTGAACATCTAAATTTGTACCACAGGGCTAGAGCGGTATGCCGTTTAGTCTTCTTGAACGCTAAGAGGGGTTCTTGGACGACATATGTGAATACCATCTCACGCACTAGTCCCACATCTACTGTGTGGAAAAAAGTCCAAGCAATTTTCGGATGACCGAGACAATCTATTCTCGGTCTTATTAATGAAAGAGAACACCTTTCATCATCTTCGGCTGTAGCAAAATCTTTCCACTCGGTGTCTCTCACTTCATCACATAGTAACGATTTTCATAGGTACAAAGTACAGATAGAAATATTGTCGTTAAACATTGGTGATTCGGTTAGTGAATTAAACACTTCGTTAAACATTGGTGATTCGGTTGGTGAATTAAACACTCGATTCGAATTTAAGGAATTGTTACACGTACTTAAGAACTCACATGACACTTCCTCTGGACCGGACAACGTTCGCCTTGGTATGCTTTTACACCTTTCTAACTCAGCACTACATCTTTTGAATATTAACAATGGTTTATTCTCCGAACAAGTATTTCCGCCCGGCTGGTCAGAAGCATTTATTCTACCAGTACTGAAGCCTGGTAAAGACAAAACCGACCCCTCAAGCTACCGACCTATTTTTTTAACAAGCGTTTTGTGTAAAATAATGGAGAGAATGGTAAACCGCAGGCTTACATGGTACGTGGAGAAAAATGGCTTTCTATCTTCGGAACGGTGTGGTTTCCGACAAGGACGATCTTCCATTGACCATTTAGTGTCAGTAGAAACGGCCATACAAAACGCCTTCCTAAACCGCCAGGACCTCGTTGCTATCTTCTTCGGTATAAAAAAGACATACGACACGCCTGGCGACGTGGTATTCTTAACACCCTGAAGGGATGGGGAATCAAGGGCAATATGCTTACTTTTATACGGGGATTTTTAAATCACCGAACGTTTCATGTTCGTGTAGACGATTCACTCTCAGATAGTGTCGTCTTGGAGAATGGAGTACCTCAAGGTAGTATATTAAGTGCCACCTAATTTTCTGTGGCCATAAACAGTATTACCAATTGTGTATAGGCTCCTGTCTCATGTTCTGTATTTGTTGACGATTTTGTTGTTTACATTGCGAGCCGTTCAACACCCACAGCAGAGCGACTACTACAGAACACTATATTTCGCCTTGAGTCTTGGTCCAGGACTACTGATTTGTCATTTTCATCTGACAAAACGAAATGTGTAGTCTTTTCTTGGCTACAATTCCTTCTATCCCACAAGTTTTTCTGAACAGAGAAGTTATTGCTATCTCTTCTTACGTCAAGTTTCTAGGTTTGATTTTTGATAGCGTCTTACTTGGGTCAAACATATAAAGGAATTAAGGACAAAATGTTCCAAACTTTTAGATATGATGCGAGTCCTTAGTAACACGAATTGGGGAGCCGATCGGTCATGTATGATACGTTTTTACTATTCCCTTGTTCGTTCCCATTTAGATTATGTTTGTATCGCCTACTCTTCAGCTCGTCAACCCGTGCTTAAAATGCTGGATGGTGTACATCACGCTTTTCTTCGGCTTGCTACAAGTGCGATTAGATCAAGCCTTGTCGCGAGCTTACTTGTACACTGTGGCGAGCCATCACTTCGGGATAGACGAGACCAGCTTTTGTTATCTTATTTTGCTCGTCTCAAAGGACAGCCAAATCACCCGGCTTTTGACTCAGTTCTTAGAAATCCTAATTTAGGAAAGTATGTGGACCGTCCACGTTGTACTGTATCTGTAGGTGTCCGTACCCGACGTCTGCTGCAGCATATACATTTTGACACTCCGTCATTCTTTCCATCATATCGGTGCTCATATCCTCCGTGGAGAATAAACCTTAAAGATTTTACTTTTGACCTTATCACATACAATAAACAATCAACACTACCTACTCTCTTCCGGCAAATGTTTCAGTGTATTCTCTCCAAAATGAATCCAGACGCGGTGATATACACTGATGGATCGAAATAAAATTATACCGTTGGTTGTGCTTTTGTTGTCAATGAAGGAACTTATATGTTTGGCCTACCAGGTATTACGAGTGTGTTCACCGCTGAACTGCTTGCCATAAATAAGGCTCTAAATATCATTAGCCCTAAATATAGAAACATTCTTATTTGCAGTGACTCGTGTAGTGCTCTCCAGGCGTTAGAAAACTTTTATTCCAAACATCCTCTCGTCATTGAAATTTACAACGCATTCGCTGAGTTGAACAATCGCAACACAGAAGTGAGTTTTTACTCCCTATCGGAATTAGTTAAATTTTATAGTTTCCTTTTCTATTATTTTAGCTTTTATATGTTAAAGACTCCATCTGTGATATTAGTTTTGAGTTTTATTTCACTTTTTTAACTTAGTTTTAAATTTTTTATTATATAATTTATATTAGTTTTAAGCCTTATTTAGTTTTATTATTTTATGATATTTTACCTTTTTATTAAAAAAAATTCCGGGAGATGATAACGCACAAGCGTTTTTTTGCCCCCCCCCCAAAAAAAAAGAAAAATTTAACAGATAATAAATATGCTGAAATGAGCCTTATTTTTCACTTCCAGAAGGAAGTAGTTACTAGGAGGCAATAAAGTCTGTTAATATGACAGAGATTCTTGCAAAATACCCAAAATACCTGTTTGGAGCAGTTGAAGATTACTTAGATTTCTACTTAAATTCTTTTATCTTCAGATTGCCAAAAATCCTTTGCTGAATTTTTCTTAGTACTTTATAGTTGACTCTTCTTGAACTTCCCAATATTCATATGGAGAATAGTGCTCTTATCTTGAATATTTTTGGGAATGAATATTGGGAAAATTAATGACTCAAGCAGGGTGTTAAAAAACTTAAACTACAGGAAAGCACTACTTTAAATATTATATAAAAGAATTGTGAGGGGGGATCTTCACATTATGAATGTCATTTTGAAGTCCTTTTTCTTCAGTATGTTTTTGAAGACCTTGAAAAGACCAGAGATCTTCTCTGTAAACAAACCAGGATCTAAGGACACATGCACAGAAATTTTTGTCAACTCCACCAAGATTTTGATGACTAATCCCTGAAGCTTTATAAACATCAGGGTTTATAATGTAGAGTGAACTCAGTAACTGTAGGAGATGTATAGAGGAGTGAGATTACTTTTTAATTTTTTTTTTATATTATGATTGGGATTAGTTAATCCTGATTAGTGGATCTATAAATTCTATTTTAAAATATTTCTTTTAACCGTTTTTTTAAAGAACCTTCCATTTCCTACACCAGGATAAAATTTAATATAACATGACTTTTTTTTAACCTCCGGGACCACTGTCAAGTATTGCTTCAGAGGATGAGATGAATGACAATTTTTGTAGCATGTGAAAATGCCGTGCCTGACAGGGATTTGAATCTGGGATTTCCAGATGAAAGGCCAAGATGCTACCACTCACACCACAGAGACTGGCATATAACATGACCTGGAATGAAATTTTATACTGAACCTAGGCATGATTGAAGCTCATAGAGACCTATCCCATTAGTTAGAAAATTTGGATTAGTTATTAGAAATTTTTTCTTGATAATGCCTTCACTCTTGTTGGAAGTTATTTATTGATGCTTATCATTCAAACTGCTGCTCTCTTTGGAGGGCTGAATTTTCCTATTCTAAATCTCTTAAGAAGAGAGAAAGAAGAATAATTACTTAAAGAGTGAAAAACTTGGTAACTGGGAAGAATATCATCATATTTTATCGATTCACAACAGAAAAATTCACTGAGCCAGAATAAACACCAGGAGGAGATGCTGACGTGCAACTACTCCAGCAGATTTCCTCTCTCCATAAGAGGTACAATTATTATAAGAAAATAAGAATGAATGAAATCAAGAAGAAATTCTATGGAAATTATCTTAACCTTTCATTTTTCTGGTGCAATAGATCATTACTATGTGGGAAAACCTGTTGCACAGCAATTGGCAGATCCTGGTCTGGCATTTCTCACTTTACCTGGTGTTTGGATCATAGCATCGTTGATCTTTCAAAGGTTAAACCAGAGATATTGATAAATTTTATCCACTTAAGTTTATCATCTTACCAGCTCAGGTGAAGAAAAGCTGTTATAGTATCGTACAAACATTGTGCAGGTTTTTTTGAGACAGCACCCTCTTTGCCTATATTTTAGAGTTTTGGAGAATATTATGTGTGATTTTTATACAAAAACAGAATCAGATAATCTATTCTGACCATAAGGTATGGTCAGACCATAAGGTAAGGTAAGGGTAGGTCTCCCATAACAGAGACCTTTTTTCTCAAACTGGAGAGGCTGGCATAATTTTTTGCAAACTGGATATAATTAGCTAACCAGTAGTGTTACAATATGTTTGTTTATTAGATAGACACAAATCTTGCAAAATGGTACTTTATCAACTGATCAGCTCAATTGATAATTAACGAGGAAAGTAAGGTAGAATAATGTGGAAATTGCACTAGTTGCACTTCTAGATATTGAGAGCAATTTAGATTACCTCTTATGCAACTAGTACATGGATTCTTGCCGACAGAAGAGTAGAGTCTGAACACATGTTTGTTGTGTATAAAGTTTGCTCTTCTCCAATACATGAAAGCTGAGTTGTTTGGGGACAATAAGGATATCTGTTGGGTAAAGTTAACTAAAAACACAGCTCGTATTTGCCAAAAGAAATTGGACTTTAATGAGAAAGAACAAATGAACTTATGTTAAAAATCATAACCTTAAAACTAAAAAGAAAATTATGAAAATAACATAATTTGATGATACATAAAAATATCAACTGAAATCAGCATCTGAACAATGATGTTAAATGAAAAAATACATGAATATACACTTTTAAATACACATTTTGACAATATACATTTTTAACAAAGCCTGCAAACAAGACAACATGAAACACCTTAATTTTAATTGTAAATTTAGAAAAACATAATATCAATAGAAAAAGGTAACTGGAAAACAGTTGTACTACTGACATTTACTATAATATGACAAATAGCAATGAACGGATGTCATTAACTTAGATAATTAAATTACAATAGTTTCAGTATAAAAAGAGTTAATTACAATATAATCGCATTGAAATTAATTGAGCACGTAAAATAGGTTGCAGCTGAAACGATGACACAACTTTATGTAAGTCACCTGTTGTGACTGTACGGTGAGTAAATGGGTTTTAAACTAAACATGAAATTGAAATTGAAACTTGAAAGGCATGGGTATGATGAACTGAATGTTCCACAAATTTTAATGATAACATAACTGTTTAACGTAATAAGTAATGAAAAACTGAACTTGCCTGTAGCACACAAATATTTGTAAGAGATGAACTCGTGAATGAAGGTAAAACGAATACATACAGTAAATTCCTGAGCGTAGTCCGCCGTGGTGTATCAGGAATGCAGGGGTGAGAATGTGTCTTCGAGGTTGAGCAAGACTGTGCGTCTGAAATGTGTAGCAACGAGTTTGAAGAAATTCTGCTTCGATGAAATTGTAATAAGAAGCTGGAGAAGATTCGTCGTCGACAGAATTGACAGCTTGTAATGATTGAAACACTTTCCACAGAGAAGTAATGTAGAATTTGAAGAATAACTTAACGAAGAAACGAGGCTGGACGAACATAGAAAACTGTGAAATCACGAAAAACTGACGAGTAGAACTAGAAAATATTTTCGACACAGGAATACCGCACCGTGTATGCGAGTATGAAGGTGATGAAGATATTAGCACAAATCTTGAGAGCGAAACGTAAAAGCGTCTTTACATTGTGAATGTCTGGTCAACTCTGCCAAAAAGATGGCGCAAACGAAAAGAAGGGGAAACCGAGCCTAGGCAGATCTAAGAGAGTGTGTGTTGGCAACAGGAGATATATGCAAGTATTAGTATGTGAACGAAGCAAAAAGAAAAGAAAAGAAATGAAAACACGCGGTCACTAGAATGACAGAAATCGCCGTCTGGTTGACGCCAGGGCTCGAATAAAACGAACAAATATAAACAAACAGATACACATAAGACAAGCCCAAAACGAAACATAGTAATAAATATATCAAGCCTGTGATAACAACATGACCCAACCCTAGCCTTGAATTCATTGGAAATACCGAAACTTTACGCATGGCGTAAACAATATCTTCAGCAAAGAAAATTCTTCAGGGATAAGTTTTAACCTCTCTATTGTGGTGTCTCAATGTACATGATCTGCTAGTTCACATGAAAAGGAAAGGTTTTACGGATTATCATGCTGGACTTATTCAGGGAAATTTCTCTTTAATTGTCATGATAATGAACAACCTGAGAGATGTCTTGAATTTATCAATGATATATGTGTTAGACACCTACGAATTAACACCTAGGAAGGCAATGGTGATGCCATTCGGTTGGATGAATTATCTAAGAATATGTTAGATCTGGATAATATTAATTTGGAGCCTTTAGGTGAGGTCAAGTATCTATAAGTATCCTACATGGAAAAATCATCTGGAACACCCCTTGAATAAATCAGAAAGATCTGATTAATTAGTAACCATCTGATTACTTATTGTTTATAGACGCCTGACAGGTTAAATTCAGAAACTGAAAACTTCTCTATTGTGTTGAGGGTTTTATGAGTCTTTGATAAAGCCACAGATCTCACATGGTGGTCTGGTATGAGGAAAGCACAACAATTGAGCATAAATAATCTAATCCTAATCCTTTAGATACCAGCTAACTTTATATCTCTGGAGATGGAACCCTGCAGTTTTACTACATGTTGCTTATTTTTACCACTGCTGGACCTAGCCATAATTGCTAAGGCAAAAACTAGCGACATGTAATATTCAGTGCTAAGTGATGAAGGAAAAGTAATACTGATGCTGGATACTCTGGCATTGTCAATCGTGTTTTACACTATACATGAAGGAGATCTGATAAAAACCACAAGTTACAATGTGCTACTGTTTTATGTTTACATTTGAGCTAGGAATATAAAGAACAGAGTAAGTTTAGGCGTGGGCAACTAGGAAATGCCTTACAGTTTTTACATGGTTCTGGGGTCATTGAACCGGCAGAGGTTCAGTGATCCTAGAACCTTAAATTGTTTCAATCTTATGACTTCTCTTTGTTAAGTTTTGGTTGGACCAAAACTTTTGTTCAAACCACAGTTTTCAACAATTTTTACAGTGATTTACATAATTTTATGACGTGTCAACCAGTCTAATGAATTAGAATTCAGAGGGAAGCAGATTTTTATTTACCGATAGTCAAACAACATTTTCAGTGCTCGGTTTAGACCTGATTTACTCAGAATAGATATGGGAATACTAGCATGTCTTACTCTTTGTCAGAGGCGGATTTATTTACATATGTACCGTTTACAGGCTGAACCAAATCGCCGCCTATGCTATATTTGTTACAAAATTAAATATAGGTAATACAAAAGTTATGCACATGTTTATTAGAATCACATAAAATCCAACAGAATCTTTATTCCAACAGAATATAAAAACTCATATAACATAGTTACATATAGATATTCAACTAAATAAAAATCACCTTTCCTTTCCCTCGCATTACACTTTTCGTCTGAATTTATTCTCAACGAAAATTTTCATCAGATCGTCGAATGAAATCGAATTCACAGTGTCAGATTCAATTGATAAAACAGCTAAATTGTTTAATCTGCTTTCTGACATACTTGAGCGTAATTGTTTTAATTTGTTTCAAGCTCGACAACGAACTTTGCGAAGAACAGTTGCTTACTGCCATTGATTTCTAAATTCTTAAAATTATTTGATATTAGGAAAAATATCAAGCAGATTCCGATCTCTAACCACTTGCAGATATTGTTGATACTTACATGTTTCTGTCTTCTAGTGCCAAATACTCTTTGAGATGCAAAATGTCTTCAACTAGATCGTCTGAAATATCCTGTGAATAAACTTTACATAATTTTATCGCTTTAATTCTTATTTCTTCAACAGAGAGTTCGCGAAATTTAAAGAGAACGTAGAAAATTTCGAATAGTGTCGTATGAACATTTTCCAAGTCGTTTTTCTGTCGTAAGTACGGTCAATTCCAAGATTAATCAATCCACAATTGTAAGAAATACGTTTATTTTGAAATTATCCTTAGCACTGAACATAACTTCTTCATCATCGTCGCTATCGTCGAAATGTCGCTTTCTCTTTCTGGTACGATTTTCGCTTGCAGTTACCAATTGCTGCTTACCAATTAGCGCCTTGGCCTCCTCATTATAGATTGTGAGTTCTTACGGGAAGATGAAATAATTAAAAATAAGGATTTGTACAAATCAACGACCAATCCAGTATCTGCGTCTTCCTGTTGTAGTTTTTTTACTGACTACATTGACGCGATTCAGAATACTACTCCAAAAAAACAGTCATAAACGCAGTTTCAAATCTGATCATTCTTTTGATTAATCCTGATGCTTCTGCCTTCGTAATCGCCTTCTCTGAACTGTCATTTGAGATTGATTTCAGAGTATCGTGAATAATTTTCCAAGACTTCAATAAACTCTTGCAGGCATCATCTCTGTATGACCATCTCGTGGACGACAGAATCTTTGATGTTATTTGTACATCGTTCTTCTTCAGTTTCTCCCGACGCATCGTGGATGCCGAAAAGAAGTATTTCTTACAGAAATGTAAAATAATTTGTAGACTTATTACAACTAGCCGCCGAAGTTCCAACTAGATTCAGAGAATGGGCTAAACAGGGTAAAAATTCAGCAAATTTGTTTGCATTTTAAATTCTTGCTTGGAGGCCGATATAGGCTCTTGACACGTTCGCAGCATTATCGTACGACTGGCCTCTGCAGTCGTCTAAATTAATTTCAAAGATGCCAAGGTGTTAGTTATAGCAGTATACAATTCCTCGAATTTATGTCCAGTATTTGGTATGAATGTTAGGAATACCTCTGATGGTGTTCCACATTTTTGGACATCTCATGACTGATCGATAACTGTAGATATCATCTGTTCAATCCACAATTATGGAAAAATATTTAGTTGCCCTTACATTGGCAGATATAACTTCTCTGCACTTCTGAACCATTATATGTACCATTTCTTCGTACGTCGTAGACGAAAGTTAAATTATTTTACCGCTATCCGGTCTCTCATCATTCTTTAGTCGTTACTTCAAGAATGGATCAAATTCGGTTAATGGTTCCACTGACATTAAAAGGTTTCCATTGTGACATGATCCAAGAATTTCATCAGAACCTTTCAACAGAAGAACATGACTTGTTAACTTTCTTACAATGACGACAACGCATTGTAAAACTTCCGTTCAATAACTTTTTTTTTGAGCAATCTCTGCATGCAGTTACTTAAATTCTTATTGGAAACCCTTGCTCTGAGAGCAACCACAGAATTTTTGTGATAAATTGATTGTTTCTGCTGTTCTACACATTGTTTCAGATTTTTCCAATCATTGAATCCTTTATCTGTGCAAAAGGATGTATCTGCTTTGGTTAATAAACAACAAGGCCCACAGTAAATACTACCATTTGTTTCAGAATAGATTAATCATTGTCGGTTTGAAACTTCACCATTCTGAAGCTCTCATTTGAAGAGTGTTGAGCTCAAAAGATGTGTTTGATCTTTGTACACTTGTTTTGAATTTTGATAATTAGAATGTGCATTTTGAGAGTAGCCATTTCGCGCAAAAAAATCTATGAGTTCGTCATTAACAATCCACTTAGCAAGTCTTTACCAAATTCAAAAGATTGAGACAATAATAATCATAATATTGGATGATCCTTCTTCTCTTCTCGTTCATCATGGTTTTCTGAAGCATCTTCATCTTCACACAAGGCCGAAAGAACACTCATCTCCTTTGATGTATTGGGTATATTATCTTTGAATTCTTCAGTCGGTGGTTGCAGAACATTCTTGGTGAAGAGGGAATCAATTTTTTTAGTTCTCTCCAAGATTTCCTTGTTTTCTTGGTTTTCTTTGTTTCTACTCTGACCTTTTTTTGTATTCCCTTCTGCCTAAACGCTTTCCATCATCTGCCATTTATACATATTAGATCTATAAGGTAAGAAAATAAAAGAAAGAAAACAAATCATAAGCAATAAAATTATAGTGTGTTTTGAATGTATTTGGGCATTTCTATAATTCTAGTTCAACTCTGATATATGAAGATAGGTTGATAAATCACGTAAAACTACGTAAATAAGATTACTTGTATAAATTTAGTTTGCATTAACAGTAATTGAATATATAACACTTAACAATTGTATAAATCAGTAAAATACTACTAACTGTAATTAGAAAAGGTGTACATTGTCTACTTTTATGGGAAAAGAACAATTCTCATTATAAGACACCAGCCTATATATGAAACGATTTCATATATCTAGTACGAAATTTTAATGAAACCAGTCCACTAGATTAATAAAAAAACTATATTGTTACTTGCAGTTAAGCCACTGTCGCAACCTTTTCTTGCATGTAATTATTACCAAAATAATTAAATTTTTCTGTATACACTCTTGTTCAGGTTAATGAATAATTCATTACTCGGAAGTATACACTTGTATGGAAAAGGATTTAACCAATTGCAAATCACAATTTCATAGCCTAGTGCAACACAAATGTTGCCTAGATTTGTTATTAAAGCTATGAAACATTCAGTTACATGACCAATTAGTCAAATGATTAAATTAATAATCAGGTTGTAAAGTATATTTCTGTACACTACACTGGACTACCACAGACAAGAAAATTTCATTCAATTTGCACAATTTTCTTTTGAAATCTCTTAAACAATTTATGCAATAACCTAAATTTATTTTATTAAGTAAAATCAATTTGCAGAGTACTGAACACATTTTAAACGTTGCACAACAGTTTTCAATTAAAACTAAAATGTCACCATGAAATCATAGCCACATTCTAAAAATTATTCCTTCACTACAATTATGCGTTACATTCATAAGTGCATCCATTCAACTAGTTTTAGTGAGTGGTGCAGTAATTATATATTTTGCTTAGACTTTTACTCAGGCAACTGCATTACGCATTAACCAGACGTATACAGTTTTGTAGAGATTAATGTCTTTCCATTCCATTAATAAATCCAAATTATTAATAAAATACGTTACATTACAAATTATTAATAATAAATTCCATTATTAATAAATCAATATATTTAAATTTAAAAAAAAAGTTATAAGAAAAAAGGAAATGAAGTCTGATTCGACCGATGTGCCTTTCCGCTGTAAGATCCAAATATTTCATTAACTAAAATTTGATTTGGGTAAAACTCTGGAACAAATGAAAATAAGTACCACTTATGATATGTCGTTGAAAAGCTCAATGAGGGCTTATTACTGCAGTTAAGAAAAATAAATCCAGATTTTTGGGGATTTTTGGGTTTTTACTTCAGTCAATTGCAACCAAAAGGGGAGGTGCAAAACTAGATGTTAAAACAGTTAGTCCTAAATCCAGAATTTCAACATCCTACGGCTAATCGTTTTTGAGTTACGCGAGATACATACAAACGCACATCATACGTACCTCTATTAGACGTCTATTAGATGTCACTGCGAAACTGGTCAAAATGGATATTTCCGTTGAAATCTGAAAACTGAAATTTTTCATGATCACAATACTTCCTTTACTTTGTACAAGGAAGTAAAAATTAAATTTTATTTAAATTAAGGTTATACAAAATTAAGTCTTAACCGTTTAGAAAAAATCTACTAAAAATAATCTTACTGAACTAGCAATATCGTTAATCTTCGTTAACAGGTATATCAGACATTATTGACTAATAATTGACGAAACATTTTCAATACTTCACCACTATTGTTTTGTTTTGGTTTTATTCATTTAATTCTATTTTTGTTAATAAAAGTATACACAATAAATATAGAACAAAGTTAATATTCTACAAAGCAGTACACGGAACAGCATCCTTCAGATGGTGACTCGGTAAGTAAGGGCCAACAGTTGGCGCTCATCCCAACAACTGTACTGACTGTAATAAGTAACTCAGACTGCTATACTCAGACGTATACTCTAATTTCTTACGTCACTGAAAACACTGAATTTTGATTATATTAATAAAATTAAAAAAAAAAAGATTACAAAAATATATAAATTAAGTGTAATTTTGAAGTAGAAAAAGCTTTATGCAGAATTGTTACATATACAAATATTTCGTTTCGGCTAATAGCAGTATATTTTACTTATAATTTTCATAAAGCTCAGAAAGTTTAGCCATAATTGTGTAGCAATAAGGCCAAATGCTAAAAGACTGATTTAAAACAGAAATCCTTCGCTCAATCAATAATATGAAAAATGACTTATAACTGGAAAATGCTATTTAATAGAACGCCTAAAAAGAAGAAGGACAATAAAAAATCATTTTTTTAATTAGATAGTTAAAGTACATTTCTTGGTTTTTTAAGCATTTTATCTGGGCAAAAATTTGAGTTGTGTGAAAAAGTGTGCCAAAAATGAATCTTTTTTTTATTATAATTTTTTTTTTTTAATAAAATTTTCTGAAATGAAATGAAATGAAATTGCATACGTTAACAAAAACGTTATTGGATAATGAAATAAGACCACTCTCAACACTTTGCGATTAATATTAAACTTCAAACTCATCTGCAAATTAATTTTTTAAATGTAGATACACTTAGAAACGAGAATAAATTTAGAATTAATTTGTGAATTTACTGAAGGTGAAAAGGAAAATTCAGTACGCAGAAAACTTTTCGGTCGTGATAGTAATTATGTTTTTGTTGAAAATAAATCATATCTAAAAAAAAACTAATTTCATATATTATAAATGCTATTTTTTGTGAAAAAAGATCATTGACTTAGAAAACCCACCCGTTCCTGATTTAGATAAAATAATTATCTCTAACTGCCTTAGCATCTGCAAAGTAGCTTTCAGCATGCTTGTCCTCATTTTACGTATATTCGGATTATTTTATATTTGAAAATACTGCAACAAAAATAAATTTAAAGAAATTACAGAAAATTATTAGAATGCATTCATTTCATGTTTTACCGAAACTGTACGAATAACTATTTTATGAAAACTTTTAAACTTTAAAATTTAATAGTTGCTTCTTTTATTATGGTAAACTTTTCTTTGTTCTGTATGTTTAGTATTATAAAACGTTAATTATCGTGAATTTGTTGTGTTAGCTGCTAGAGAATGTTAAAAAAATAAGATTAAAACAAATTCAGTAATTATTATGAAATTAGAAAACAGAATGTTGTAAATTTTTTTTTTTAACTTCATGAAATGTGTACTGACCACATTACATTATACTTACAGTGTCATAAACAATTATCTTTTCTTTTCAAATTAAGCATATCAGCTTATTATGTACCTGAGTTTTTTATGTTTTCAGACTAAAAATTTTATTGTAACTATATTATCACAAAACTACCGCGTAAGGAAAATTTTTATCATAGTTAATGCTGTTCGATTGCAAATATCTAATATAGTATTGTAAACTTAATTTTTATTACCTTCAGTTTCTTTTTGTAATAGAAAATTAAATACCAAATTTGCCAAAAACACAAAATAAATTCAACTAAAAAATAAATAAAAAATTACTTTTAATATCTAAAAAGTACAAGTGCTTGTACAATACGCGAAGTAGGAGTTTAAGGGTAAATTTACAGTAAGTATTTTAATAAAAAGTAATACACATGTACCTGAGTAAACCTTTAGTTTAGTTCCATTTGTTAACAACTGCTACAACCAGCAGTTGAATGCTTCTTCGAACGTTCCCATTTATTGTAACGCGTCTTATTTTTTTTGAACACAGTATCTGCTTATTTATTCATGACGGGATGTTTTATTCAAATAACCTTTGGTTTGGTATTCAAAGCTAAACGCTTTGAATACCTTTGCGTTACGAATGACTGAATCTGCTTCAAAACGGAACCTATAATTTTTATTTTGTTTGGAAACACGAGTTCAGTAAAAGCATCTATATTCGTCTCAAATGAATAATTACAAAGAAAATCCTTAATATATTCCAGATCAAAATAATACTCCGTATGACCAAATAGTTTCATCATATTTCTGTTTTCAACAAAAAAATATATATGTATTTATATTCTTTTGTTGAATACATTATTCTTTTCTATATATACATTTTTTTAAAGTAAAAGTATAAGTAATAACTTCATTCTTCGCTTGTACAGATATTCGCTTAAAACTCAGAAACCACAGGGCCATCGTGACTGACTCTTATCTGTACTTATTAAACTAAGGATTTAGGCATAAATTAAAAAAGAAACACCATTATTAGTTGGCAGTAGCCTACGTTAACGAGAGTAGCTTATCGTATTTTTCAGCGTCATTTTCATTAAATAATATTTTGATTAACTGGAAAAAAGCCACATCTTTACGGGGACGGGAGGTTTAAGATGTAGCTGCATGATTCATAAAGGTGAAATTTTGAAAATATATTGAGTACTAATGTATTGAAAAACCGGAAAAGTAATAAAACAAACTTCATAAGTAGAAATTTTAATTATTTGTTTTTTTATTTTAATGTATTGAATAATTTACTCGTGTACTGGATCTATCATCTTTAATGTAATACTCGGGTTCTGGATCAACTCATTGAAATCGAGAAAGGTTCTCGACCACCTCGGGTTCTGGATCAATTTATTGGAATCGATTATTAAAAAAAACAGAGTCGGGTTTTGGTATGCTTTTTGCAGTAGAGAGACGCTTCCGTGGTGAGAATAAAAGTGGCAGTTGACTCGTGAAAAAAAGAGACCTTGGTGGATTCTTTAATGTGTTTGAATAACCGGTTTACAATCAAGCACAGGGAGCTCGGTCGGGGGTGTGCTTCAATGTAAACAAAACATACTACTAAGGTGACATGAAGGCTTTTAACAATAATCGTTTATGTTAGAGTGGAGGAGAAGATTCCTGTTAAAACATGTTTGAGGTCGATCGGATGAGTAGACATTGTAGGAGGGGATACGTAAGAGTATACGAGATTTTAGTATCATCTAAATTTACAATCAAAACCATTAATTTTTTTAGTATCATCCTGTCACTGTCTGTTAACTTGAACGCACGTACATCAAGAAAGATATGCACATCAAAGCTTCATTGAGAACATTAATGCAAGACATCCACCAGGTATACTGAGATCACAAGTTTTGGTGAATTAGATATTGATAAAGGTATGATATTTTATCAATGGAAAAAATAAAAACTAAATACGAGGATTATATTCTTTGAATAATTTGATAAGAAGTAGAAGTACGTAAAATATTTCTACCAAAGCGGTTCGCCGAACGCTCAGACGGCTATTAGATAAGAGAGCTTGTGGAATTGAAGGGAAAGTTAATATTTAAAGGGATTGTAGGGGAAACCTACAATGTCGTCTTCAAATGAAGATACTTCTAAAGAAAATGTGAAAAAATAGTCCTTTTTAGGACTACAACACATTACACATAAAACACAAACTCGTTAACACACAAAACAAGGACACTTTAAAACCCCATACAATAATGTATAACTATTGTTTTAAAACTATCAATAGTTATTAAATTATTGAATGCAGTGGTTTCAAGAACCGTGTCATGATCTGATATTAGATTTATCTACTACTAGATTATGTTACAAATAGTGAGAAGTAGTGTTAACAAAATTTCAATTGTTTGTTTTTTTTTTTAGTAATTTTCACAACTATAACAGGGGTGGAACTTTTATGTATGCGAAACTCAGAGCCAAGCAGTAGCGGAACATAAACTTACAGAAGAAAACGAGTTTCGCATTTATAACCGAGTTTCCTGAAAAGTCTTTATAATTATTCACATGTAGTTCAGTAACCAATTACCCCTCCCCCTGGTAGATATGTTTTCGTGTGCAAGTTTATCAATATCCATCATCTGCGTTTGTTGTTCATTATTCATGACATCATGGTTTGTAAAGAAGTATCATGAAGATGTTTTCATGTTCCACTACTGCTTGATAAAACAAAAACACTCTAAACCCACATGAAATAATATACGTCTATTGTTTTAATTTATTTAAACTAATAGTTATTGGATGTACGGTTCTAAGGCCCGTAATGTAATTGATATTGGATTTATCCGTTGTCAAATTATATTCTCGCGTGGGCTGTCAACAAACGGCGGGGGATGACGTTCGAGGTCGCACGTACACAATTGTTGTTTTGTTGTTGTCCGAAGATCGCGCACGTTTTGCGTACGTGCTCATCGGCTTGTGCGCATGCGGCGATCCGAAACGGAGCGCTGCAATTGGTCAAACCCAGCACACGTGTTTCCCACTACCGTCACTCCATCGCGATCACCCCACCACCTTAGGTTGGGTTCGTCAGCTGTTCTTCCCACTCACACGCTGAACTTTGCACCGTAAACATTTCCTTTGCCGTTCTGCTGTTCCGATGACGCACGCACGCACAAGTACACACAGATACTAACTACCGATGCTAGTGCCACAACGAGATCATCACCCACGCACACACACACACACACACATACACATATCCCGGTGCAGCAACCACGACCATCAGGATAATCCTCGACCACACACACACGCACCGATTGCTGGTACTCGACCCACGTCGACGACGTACTAACCGGCAAGGTGACGCCTCCCGGTGCAACAGCTACAAGCTCAACGACATGGTGACGCCTCTCAGTACGACGGTCACAACGACCAGGATCATCCTCGAGGTACGTCTAAATCTTTATTCACACACGCACACCCACCCGCACGCACAGCCACCCGTGTGTGTGTGTATCACACACACACAAAACACTCACACACAATGCTATGACGTCACATGTCACAGCAGACGATTGTAATAGCTAATTGTGGTACTGTCGTCACTAATCCTAGATGGCCGACCACCGCCATCTTGGATTAATGACAGCGTCCAAGATCGCCGATAGCTTCCATCTTTCGTCTACAAAATCTCAATTCCTCTTCCGAGGGAGAAGCAAAATGGCCTCGCAGCGTAACTGGTTGCTACTCTACCCCCTCCGTTTCTAGCCATGAGTGGCTTAATCGGAGGATATCTTCTTGTCCTCAAACTGCTTGCATTCCACAGTGGTCAGTCCGGACTCGTAAGATGTCTCCAATACAGATGCCCCGAGAGATATCCACATCGGTAAATTTCGCCCTCATCAAGTTTGCCTTCAAAGAAGACATCAGACATCCCACGCAGCCCTCAAGAACTAAGCTATGCTGAATGGAAAGACCCGGCGCCTAACTCTTCAAGTTCTATCATCACCTACAACCGTAAGTACCCACTTTACAAACGATTGCAAAAACATGTTTATGCCACGACAGCATAACAAATTCAGCCAAATTTCATTGCCAAGACGGCATATCGTTATAAATAATTAATGATTGGAGTACTATTAGCGGGAATAAAATAAAATAAATGTCCCAGAGGATCCCAGGTCTGGTCCGTTCGTGAGCCGAGTATAACTCTAGTCTCCCACTTCAGCTTACACTTTGAGGACCGCTTGAATTTTCAGCTAGGTTGATCGCAACCAACATTTAATTTATTTGCCCCTTAATAAATGTGTACTCCAATTCAACAAGACGCCATGCTAAGTCAGTATAAATCACACCCGAGAGAGTGAAAATCACTCTCCCCCATTGAAACTTTAAACTACTCTAACCGAAGCACGATGCTAACCACGCCTACCTCTGGCCAATCGAACTGCCAAGGCGAAACCCTAACCACCCGGGACACTAACCATGACACAGTACCCTCAGACGCCAGTGCAGGTTATAAGGAGAAGTAAGCTAGTCAAAAATGTATAGCAGAATCACAGCAGTAGAAACCGCAGGGAGATTAGAAACTCTTCCAGGTCTCACAACTAGTAAACTATAGCACTCAGTCGAAAACTGAGACTATCGCAAAGAAAAGCATAGATCCATTCTGGCCAATCGAACTGCCAAGGCGAAACCCTAACCACCCGGGACACTAACCATGACACAGTACCCTCAGACGCCAGTGCAGGTTATAAGGAGAAGTAAGCTAGTCAAAAATGTATAGCAGAATCACAGCAGTAGAAACCGCAGGGAGATTAGAAACTCTTCCAGGTCTCACAACTAGTAAACTATAGCACTCAGTCGAAAACTGAGACTATCGCAAAGAAAAGCATATATCCATTCGATTTCGATGCGAAAGCAACCCTGCAATCAGAGACACATCCCGCCGGAAATGCCCACAGTCATCACCTAACTGTTGCCAAAGAAGCGATTTGGCATCCCATAAAAGCCTAAACTCTACGGCCCTCCGCACCGAAGAGCGAATGGATCACAATAATACAGAAAACTAAAAATCCGCATGACCTGGTAGACCACTCAGTTTTTAATGGGCGTTGCGAAAATCAACCCCGAGACTCACAACACCAATTCACCTAACAATACGTACAAACATCAAGCTTTAAAGAAGTATATTAACTATCCAAGGAATTGAAATACAATTCTGCTGCACGTAAGTAACAGCCACAGTCCTTACTGTTGACCGAATGTTTGCGCTCTTTGCGTAACCTTTTAATGTTGATGCAAGATGGAGCCGAGGCTTTCTGCGGATAGTCATCGCGCTTGTGACCTTCTCCGCCACAATGTGCGAAGAGCGACGCATACTTACAAAATTTGATTCTGCGGCCAAAACAACAGCACTTGAAGCACCTTTGAACATCCACGTGCTCCTTAACCCTATAGGACGCTAAATCGACATACAACATACCCTTAGACACAAACTTCTTAAAGAGACCAGCGCTAAGTTCAAAAACGCCGTGATACCGCTGGACATCACCCTTACCAGTCTTAAAGAGTAACCTACACTCTTTCTTGAATTCAGTCGAGTTTTTTCCGGTTACTACGAAGAGCAATCTAAAAATCCTCTTCGAGTTGTCTACTAGTTTTAGTAGACCCCTTCAGCCTTATTCACAAATAACACTTCGGGCTGCTTTGAGGCATGACTAGTTTCCCGCTTGTCCCTCACAACGTCAGCGTAACGCTTCAGCTGTTTGGGAGGAGGCGCCGGAACCTGAACTACCTTGACCTCCGTAGACTTGGAGGCCAACTTTTCGAAACCGTCTGCCAAAGCAGAGAGAATTCCCCTAACATGCCCTACACGTGGCAAAATCCTGGTCCTCGCCCCTACACTGACGCTGCGGGACTGTCAAGGAAATCCAGAAGATTTTCTAAACATTGCTGCGCTGCAGCCAAAATCGCAACAGAACTGCCAGGTCTGTCCTATGCCGCCTTGAAATCCTCGACCAACGGATCGCCTTTCACTTCGCAGGTGGATGGCCCAACATCCATATCCGAGCCTCCGTCTTCTAAACTCGAGGAGAACAGGAAAAGTTTCGCTCTCCTCTTCCGTCCAGGCCTAACAGCTGGTCCTCTAGCATGGCTGGAGTTACCCTAGCCTCACTATCATGGGATTTCGACATCTCGCTCTCTTCCTCCTACTAATTAAATTTGGGCAAGCCCACAAATGTGACGACTGTCCACAGCGAGCCAAGGACAGCTGGTGACCTTCTATATCTCCTGTCACTCTTTGTATCTCTTAGCCGCTTCTGGATCGGTTATAAGAGTACAACCACGGATTACTGCCCTCGTTCTGAAAAGAATGCAACTAGGACTAGGGAGTATCCCCTTAATAGGTCTTAAGACCAGACGTCATTGTCACCTCTTCGCCGCGGTGAAGTGGATAAGCGTCGCAGAAATCTCCGCCCTATCTGTACTGTAGCAAACGTTGAGTCTAACTTGAACTAAGCTACGCAGCAGCCACAGAATGCAAACAGCACACCCTGAACTATCTTGATTTTCCCATTTTTTCTCTTATTTTCCATCCACCATCCAAGTCCTCCCGATTCTATCCGAACTGGGACCTTTCCTATCCCCTGCTCCCCTCAAAAAAAACCCCGACCCCCTCCAAATCCGACCTCGGATTTTGGTAGAAACATTTTCGGACCCTCCGAAAAAAGGGTTTTTTCTTCAAATTGGAGAAGGCGGTACCAGAAGGTAAAAAGACCATAAAAGTAGTAAAACCAGGGAATCAGGATGGTAAAACAGTGGTCATAAAATCAGCAGGCTGTTCGTACTCAGAGTTACTAAAATCGATGAAAGAACGAGAATCATCTGACGACATCAATGATGTCCTTTCATCTAAAAAGGAAGCCAGGAAGAAATGTACATTAGGTTGAAAAATATGAAAGCGGCAGAGTCAGTTAAGAACGTTCTACACGCAAAGGCCGAAGACTTACCTTAGATTTTCCGATAATATCACGATATCTTCGTTCTTTACCAAGTTGGGCATTAAAGTCCCCTATTAAAATCTTCGTGTGGGTCTTATTTATGTTTGCAGTTTGGTCAAGAAGTTCCCAGAATTTGTCCATCTCTTCTCTATCTTTTTTAAGATTGTTTTTGTCATTGGTGGGAGCATGGACATTTATTATGGTGTAGAATTTATTGGCTGATTTTAGGGTTAAGGTTGAAATCCTGGGGGAGTAAGACTTAAATTCTACGACTGAGTCAATTATTTTAAGATTGATTGCAAATCCTGTTCCGAACTGTGGGCAATTCTTCATCACACGTTTCCCGGGGATTCCTTTGTAAATTCTGTAACCCTGAGATTCAAACGGCTCTCGATCGGTGTTTCTCATTTCTTGAAGTCCTGCGATTTGGATATTTTGTTTGTCCATTATGTCTGTTAGAGTTTTTAGTTTGCCGGGTTGAGTTAGAGAATTAATGTTGTGAGTGGCAATGTAGTTTATTTGCTTGTGTCTTATCCTCAATTTTGAAGTTGTGTTGTTTTTGGGTGTTTCCAAACGCTCCGATTCATTGTTATCTTTTAAGCAGCTGCCCACCGGATCCGAGTGCAGCCTTCTCTGGTGTTTACCAGACGGTGGATTTTTTCTTAAAAGACCTTCCATATTTGACTTTCAAAGGCAAGTCAGCCTTGGGTGGGAATAAATTCCCGAGTTACAACTCTGGATATGATCCAGAGAGGTGATTCCGATTTAGTTCACCAGTAGAAATCTCCACGTTTCTAACTGGTTATCCAGACGAACCAACGTGGAGGCGCAAACCGATTTTCTTAATTGAGATTTTAAGTATGGAGAAAGTTTAAATCGGTTCCGGAATCATTTCGTCCAACTATTTTATATATTATGTACCAGTTTTTGAAATACTTTTTGACTCCCTTTTAAAAAACCAAATTTTCTTCTCCGTAAGAACTGCTTATAATAAACTTGATTAAGTTAACTTTAGAGTGGTTCTTATCTTATTCTTGTACAATAAACAATGGCCAAGTTGCAGTCGAAAAAGCTAAAAGGCTCCATTTCTTTACCTAAATTCATTAATGTCTTAACACAAGAACCATAAAAAAATTAAATTGTGGATAAATGAAGTTATTTTTTTCAAAATTTATAATAAATGTAAAATGATTCTAAAAAATGTATAATAAATGATCTTCTCTCAAAATTTATAAGATAATCTCTACCAGTTTAGGTGTAATGAAAAGGAAAATGCCTCTAACAGTAATTTATTTAGTGGCTTGGAATGTCAAAAGTTTACAAAACTAGCTAGTCTTCAAGCTGCCATAGAAAAAAATATTAACCAGTTTAATTCTTCAAGTAAATGGATGTTTCCTTTTATTGTTAGTGTCATCTTATCTTCTGGAATAAAAAAGTACTGTTACTTATATATTTATGTTAATATAGTTAGGATAATTAGTATAATAAATGACAACATTTTTTCATTTAATGAATTTGTTTATACAATCCTATTTTTTATTGGCATACTGTAAAACTGTATAATAGGAGCATTTTTAAAATTACAAGATGGAAATTACATTGCTGTTTTCTGAGTTCCATTTTTTTATAGTTTTCTTAAGACACTGATTGCTGTGGCATTAGGCACTAAGAATGCTAGCAGTATACTGAAGTTTACCTGGTGTTTCTAATTTTTATGGTCTTTGAAAACTGGTCCATTGAATGTACCTTCTTTAGTAACTGATAGTTTACTTTATAGCTTATAGTATTAAATTTCTAAACCCACCGGGTTGGTCTAGTGGTTAACGCGTCTTCCAAAATCAGCTGATTTGGAAGTCGAGAGTTACAGCGTTCAAGTCCTAGTAAAGCCAGATATTTTTACATGGATTTGAATACTAGATCGTGGATACCGGTGTTCTTTGGTGGTTGGGTTTCAATTAACCACACATCTCAGGAATGGTCCAACTGAGAATGTACAAGACTACACTTCATTTACACTCATACATATCATTCTCATTCATCCTCTGAAGAATTATCTAAATGGTACCGGAGGCTAAACAGGAAAAAATAAAAAAATGAAGGATTAAATTTCTAGATATTACTCTCTGAGATGTTCTACTGTACTGCAAATCATCACATTTAACAAAAGCAATTTACAGTCTTACTTGGAATAGTTGCCCACTGATCCAGTAGAGTAAACCATTCACCAAATAACATCTCAAAAAAACAATTACAATATGAAGAGAATCAGATCACTTAAACTACATATTAAAATAAACTGCTCAAAAACAAAATAGTAAGTTACAGAGAACAAACAGTGAAACATAATATGTTTTAATTCAATAAAAATAGTGTATTAAAAAATACATAATAAAATGGATACAAAATATACAAAAAAGCAAAGTTATAGAGTTCAGCCATTCAGGAATTCCTCCTAAAGTAGTAGCTGCCCTATAAAAACGTTTCTTGAGCAGGTTATTGAATTCATTGAGATTTAATTCCTTATACTGTAGGAGAGTCAATGAAATAAACTCAATAAAAAAGATAATTTTCTGAAGCCAGAGTCCTCTTAACAGAAAACATAAACTGATTTCTGACTTGCATTGTGCTGATGGTAGTATAGGTATTGTTCCATGAGTTATAATTTTTTTAATTTAACTGAATAATTAAAAATACAATGGAAAGGTGTTATAATTCTTTAAACACTGCACAGCAAGAAGTTCTTTTGCAGTATTTAACAAATCCCAGTTCTATCAATTCTTTTCTTTATACAGAATGGAGAAAAAAGAAGTTGCTGTACTTTTTATTCTTCTTCTTATTGTTGATTTTGACCATCTTTAAATCCCATAAAATAACTTTGTGATTCCTTCTCCTCTTTTGCTTCAGTGTTCTTTCATTATTTCACTAAATTGTTTCTTTCTTTCTTTGTTTTGACCAGGAAGTATTTGTCTTCTTTTCCATATCCTGGAAACTCATAAAATCTCTTAGTTTAAAAATTTTTCTTATCACACTAATGTCTTTTTAATTACCATTTCTTCTATGTATTTTCGACTTCGGTTATTCATTTGTTAACTGTTTTTGGATTACAGTAAAAACGTTCAAATATTTTCTTAGTTAATATGTCCTCGTGCATCAGGATTAAGTGTCCATGAAACTTTATTCTTCTTTTTCCTTGAGAAATCGTATATGTTAGCTATCCATTTTCCTTGTTAATTCTTTCTATAAATTACAAAATATTTTTTTTTTAACTTCTTTTTCTATATCCCTCTTCTTCTTTAAGTCCAAGTAGTTTCTCAGAATGTTCCTTTCTTTCTAGTTCTTTTCTTTCTAGTTCATCTATTTTTCCTTTACTTGTTAAAAATAAACATTCTGTTTCATATAGGCATTCTCAGATTGAAAACCGTATTGTAATGTTTAAGTTTTGTTTTTATAGACATTTATTTTTTATTGTACATATCCTTCATCAGTCAAAATGCTATTCACCAGTTGAAATCAGTTGTAGTGCAGTTCCATTTAACTTGCTCTGGTTTTGTTAGCTTTTTTGTCAAGTCCATTTGTCTGAATTATTTCCCTACTATTTAAAATTTTCAATTGTAATGGTCTTTCCACATTTTGTATTTAAAAATCTTGGTGAAGTTTTTATATTGGTCATAAGTCTGGTTTTCTCAAAGGAAATTTGTGAACCAATTTTCCCCATTATTCTTTTAGTAAGTTTTGTTTGCTGTATCTACCAAAAAGATTGCTAAATAATTTGCAAATGGCTTATAATTATCAAGATTTTGTTTTTTTATATCCCAATTATATCTGTCTGCATATTTTTCTTCTAATTTCTTCTTACATTGTATATTCACTTTTCCCAAACAGTTTAATAGAACATCAGTCCTATTAAACTGTTTGAATAGTTTAATAGGACTCCTTCTCTGACTTCTCTTTTAATTAGAAAGATTTCTGAAATTTTATTCATAAATTGAATTTAACAATTTTTTTAAATCTTATCATCTCCCTCAAAATATTTCAAAACACCAAATTTTGATTTTCTGTCAAGTCATAAGCTTTCATAGTCTACAAAAACAATTACAATATTTTTTTTTCATTCTATATTTGATGAGTTAATTTTTTTTCTTTTTGTCACCTGTGTGCATGACAAATTGTTTAATTCAGATGGGTGAGGCAACAGGTAGCAATAAAGATGCTCATTTCATTGCCTATGTTTGATTTTGTGATGCTAAGTCAGCAGTAAAATATTTTTGAGCAAACCAATAGAATTCAAAGCACTAATTTCATCATTCTACGAAGGAAGGGGTAGCTTCTTGATCTTCCAGGAATATATCTTGATGCCGAGTCAAATATAACATTGGTTATAGCATCAACATCATTTTCGATAACACCAGTTGTTTCGGAGAGTATCATTTTGCAGAGAAGCTCGTCCAATCTGTCATATCAAACAACCATCTTTTGTGGATAGATATATTTTTGATAAGACATGAGTTGAAATTTGCACCGGGAAATGGTCACTTAAAAGTGCTGAACCTTGAAAGTGTACTTAGGTGCTAATGACGCACTTATAAATGCTAAATCTATGCAAGACATCAATCCGTCTCTGACTTTAAAATAAATTCCTGATTCGCTGTTTAGTATAACGAAGTTAGAATTTATAAGGATTTTTTCCAACCCTCTTTCCTTCCCTAGGGATCAATTTGATCCGATTCGCAAATAGGAATGTGTGCATTAAAGTGACTCATTAGTAGTATGGGTGAGGAAAACTGCGCAATAAATCGCATTATCTCACCAATCAAAATTTTCGGAAAATATATTCTCCAGATATTAATCTACAGCGGGCGCTTCATTCCGATTGCGACCGCTCATAGATTTTTGTTTATTTCAACCGCGTCAATGGCAGCTCCATTCAACGATAATATCCACGTTACTCCACCTCTAACTCTTATATTTAATGAGATTATTACACTCCCTCCCTAAAATGAATGACCACTTTACAGAAATAAAGGTTACCAAAATATTTATTTCAGTTATATTTATATGCAGTTGTTGTAATGAATTTATTATTTTTGTTGATGTTTATAGTAATAAATATCAACATTAAATAATAAACTTAAAAATTATATAAATTTATTAATAGCTTAGTTATTGTATATGTATTCATAGAACAGCTAAGTAATTTTTTTTTTTTTGCATTATTGACTAATATTCAATACTAATGTTTACTTTTTATTTTCAAAAACTGATTTAGTTCAGTTCTTTCCGCGGCCTGGTACAAATGGTATAATTGTTTCCTTCTGTAATGTGTGGCATGTTAGTTGTTTTTTTTTGTGAATAAATGAATTCATATGTTTTTGCATTGTTTATTAGTTATTTTTTTTTTTTTGCAATGGCAGAATTTAAAACCATAGTTAAGAATAAAAACACTCCGTAGTCAAGCTTGTAAAATGTTAATAATGTATACAATTGTATGAAGAAAGAATTTATGAAGTTAGGAAAATTAGATGATGACAAACATTTAATATGCACTCACAAATTGGAAGAAAGAATCACTGCAGCTTGTGGGATTTCAAGACCACAAGTCCAAAAACTCCGAAAAGAAAAGTAGGATCTTTTTAAATCTTAATCACAGTCGTGCTCATTCATCACACCAAAAATGTATAATTAACGTTCAAAACCAGTGAGTGGATTAGACAGTTTTGATCAAGGCGTTGTAAGAATGGTTAAAGAGTTTCACGCGAAGCATAATGAACTGCCTATATTAAATAAATTATGCAAAGAATGTAAAAAGAGTATTCAGTTTAAATGTTCTAGCAGCTATTCTGAAAGAGTTAGGGTACGTAAAACAACTGAAATAATAGTTAACTTTTGATTGAAATAGAAGACATCCGGTGGAAGAAGATAGAATATTTAAGAAAAATGACAGATTTCAGAAAGAAAATTCTTCAATTGTTTATTTGGACGAATCGTATATTTTAACGTCACATTCAACGACAAAATCGTGGTCATATGGTTGTGGTGCAGGAGTGAAAGTGTGATTAATAAAAGTAATCGATTAATCATAATCCACGCTGGAGGAAAAATAGGGTTTATTCCAACCGCGATGTTAACTTGGAAAAGCGGTTACTAAGGTCACAAAGTGGTCACGACAGCATCATCAAGAATTTCATGATGTGGGCATCTGAAAAATTAATTCCTGTTCTTTCTCCTCAGTCAGTGGTAATTATCGATAATGTGCCATTCCAATATTCACTTCTAGAGAAGCCCTGAATTCAAATGATAATAAAAGTGGCAAGACTAATTGTTAAAAAATAACAACATTCCGTTTAATAAAACAATTTTAAACCCACAATTGTGTCATAATTAAATCACATAGAAATTCAAAAATAAAATACCGTCTTGATGAACTGTTAAAAAAAAACAAGGTAATCAGGTTCTGCGACTTCTACCTTACCATTCCTATTCAAATCTGATCGAGATACTAAATCTGTTCAGAAAATAACCGAACATTTTTAATTACGTGCCAACGAGATATTTCGTGACGTGCGGTTGGCAACACTATGTTCCGCATAACCTTCTCTGTATCCACATGTTCGTGGATTGTTGATATCTCGTTTAGTTTTCGTGTTACTGTTATTTGAGTGCAATGAGTTTTAAGTGTTTTAGTAGCGATTTTTGTAATGTACGATTGGAATGGGGGCAACGATACAACGTAAAATTTTGCGTGAAACTGGGGAAAACTTTCACAGAAACGTTTCAACTTTTGAAACAAGCTTACAGAGACAATCCTCTGGTTTGTACGCAACGTTACAAATGATTTTCACGATTTAAAAGTGGTCGTCAGTCATTTGAAGATGATCCTTGACCAAAAGGCCTGCGATCTCAACTGATGACACCCACGTTCAGAAAATCAACTGTTTGGTGCATGTAAATCGCCGACTGACAGTCGGAGAACTTTCAGAAGAGGGTAGTATCTCAATTGGATCATGCCATGATATTTTGACTGAAAAATTGAACATGCATCGAGTTGCAGCAAAGGTTGTTCCTCGTTTGATGACCAGACAGCAAGTGTCTGGACACCAAGTGGACGGTTTGTCGGCAATTTCTTGGAAAGCCAATGACGATGAATGAAACATCCATGTAAAGGATCATAACGAGAAACAAACGTTCAATCATCACAATAGATTGACAAAGGATTTCCACGCCCCAAGAAAGCACGTTAGTCTCAATCCAATGTCAAAGTTGAAAATTATACATAAAAAAAAATTCCAAATATTGTGCAAAATAGAATTTTACAATAATAATTATACATTTATTTTAGTGTAATCACGGATACAATATACAGTCAAGCACTTGTTAAGATTTTTTTAGTTTAAAAATACTTTTAAAATAAAATTCTTTTTTTGCAATATTTATTTATTGAATAATTAATACTAATTACGTAATAATGAATTATAACTAATAAACAATGAAAGTGCTAATAAATTAAACGTGTATAAATAAAATAGACTATTATTGTGGTCCAATTAGATAGGTGTGAATCTTTTCAGGTTCAGTAGTAATGCAGTCTCGACCTTCTCCAACACAAGCTTTTATTTTCTTTGTACGCGTTGTACTGTGATGGTTGGAGTTCAATTAACTACTAAAAACACTAAAAGTATAACACAATTTTCTACCAACAGTACAGAATTCAACTATGCTTCTTACCTTAGTGTTTTTTTTTTTTCATTTAATAGCACTTTCTAGGGTTTTCCTCATCAGTTAATAATTTTTTTTATTTTTAAATTACACGTCAGACCCAAAACATAAACTTGTCAATAATATAAAAATACGTAGTCAAAAATAAAATATTCCATGTAGCCAGCCACACACAGTACTATAATAAAATTATTTAATTATTCAATTCAGATACAAATTTAAAAACATTAGAAATTGTAAAAGGATGTGATAAAAAATTAAACATTTTAGGGTACTTACGTATTAACGCCACCGTAGCTACAGCTTTATTTAAAAACAAAGTAGTCAATCGGATTTCGGTTTCTTCTCACAAATCTAATGGTGGCAGCTCTTTAAAGAAATTAGTACTGATATTCTCTTTATCAGAAAAAATGATTTTGAATTAAAAAGGAAAGTGTTTGGGTAGATAACAAGGCAGTCATTATTTTAGTCTCTTGATAAATTAATATTTTAAAAATCTATCTAAATGTTTTTTAGATTAGTAAGCATAGAATAGTATTGGTCACTGATTTTAATATTCAAAAAGTAGGTTGGAAAAGAGAAATCTGGATGTAAATATTTATTGTTATCCCAAAAGAAGGCCGAGTTTGTTTTGAATTTCTCGAAAACATGAATCTGACTCAGTAATTCATCGGTATATGATGAATTCAAGAGGTAAATCTATTCTGGTTGGTCACGCTGAATTGTAAGGGCACTGTTGTCTCAGGCAATGTAATCTCATGGTCTCAGGCACTACATGCCCCTCTGATTGTGACAGTATTTGATTCTTTGGATGTATACAATGATGGATGCTATATAGTACGCACGTTATGACTGTGGGGAATCTGGAGATTTTAAACGACTTTATAGACAATTACCAAAAAATAATATTTTAAAACTAAAATTTATTAATTAATTTTCGATAGCGGCTTTTGAATTGTGAATTATTTTGTAGTAAATTTGATATTTAATACATTTACCTTAAATAATTTTACTTTAAATAATCAATACAGCAGAAATGAACAATGAAGTATGGTTTTTTCTCCAAGTTTCAATCTCATTCTCCTTTGCTTACATTTTCACATAACTTACTGATAACTACTGAAAACAGTTTATCATGTTTCTAGGTACTTTTAATTTTTTTTTTTTTTAAATATCAGTTTCGACAAATTTGAAGAACTAAAAAGTATTGTTTTATTAGATATGGCTGCTACAATTTTTTTTTTAATCATAAATAAATAATTAGTATTAAAACTGTTTGATGTTTGTTTGTGGTTAACTAGAGGTCTATGGATGTGGGTGCAGAGTTCAAGTGTCAAAGATAACGTACATTACTATCATTGTAAGTGGCATTCTGTTGTGTATTATACTATGTTAATATAGGAAAAGTGGGTCCATCATCTTGTTTGTGCGTGTTCTGTTGAGAGTGATATATTCCTTCCGGTGGATATTTGTGGCTCCACCCCTTAGTTTACGATCCTATGGCTGGTATGCCATAAGTTACATACGCGAAGCTGTTTTGTTGAAAAGTTTGCAATGAAATTTATCATTATGGCTAGACTTCAAAAAATGGAGGAGGTTTCTGCATTCCAGAGTCTTACCCACACTTGGTAATAGACATAGACGTATTTTCAGTGTATTTATATTTCTAATTTTTATATAGACGCAGATTTATAGCCTTATGCGATTGTTGCGAACAATTTTTATTAATACGGGTACATTTTTTGTTGGCCTAAATATGTGTAAACTTCAATCGATTTTATGAAATCAGCTACATTAAGGCTTAACAGATTAATCGTAGTTGTTTCCAATTTAGTGACTACTTTAAAAAGTTAGAACTAAAAGAAATCGTAAAGTGGTTTTTAAAAATACTTTAATATATTTTTTGATGATGGATTTTAAATTTGTTTTTTTATTTTATCTGAAGAAATAAATATTTTTATTACCATTATTTTATTTTACGTTATGTCCTGTAATATATATGCTATTGTTATTTATTAAAAAACAATATTACTCATATAGCTGGTTCATCTTTAGTTTAACTGATCAAACAACATAACATACTGATAAATATGACAGTATTAGGTCATATTTTGATGCTCTAAGTCCAGCTGACCCAAAGAGGATTAAATGTATTCATTTTTATTGATCTAGAAGATTAGTTAATAAATGGAACTTCTGTGCGTATTTTCCCTAATGAGTGAAACTTATGTTATAACCAAGGTTACAAAATAATTCTAGGTCAGAGGTTATCATATTAATGTTTATAAAAACAAATATTCCTGACAGAGAGTGTAAGCATTATCTAGTGTTTAAAGATTCGAATCGCCGAATGTAAAGTATACTTAAAGATGATTTTTCTTCCTACTGTTTACGGTCAGTCAAATTAATTAATATCTGATCTCTAATGTAAAATTAGCATAGAGATTTTTAATTTCCTTTATCATATTTTATTTATTGAAGTATTTTATTTATAGAGCTAAGTTTACAAATTACTTTGTACTAGGAATTCATTCTTAACAGACAACTGCCGAGTATGGACAAATCCGAGTTACTAATGTCTAAGTCCGAGTTTTGTAATCTAAATCTCTTGATGCATTGTTTTTTTAATAAAAAACTGCAAACGACGGACACTTGAACAAAAATTATAGTTTTATAATTAATTGTATATTATTTCTTGGTATATATTATCTTTTTCCCCTTAGGTTTATTTATTTCATTTTATTTATGTGCAAGCTTGTTCCGTTTTTGGAGAGTAAACGATACGAGTTATTCTGTATCGTAATACGCATAATAGATAGTTTTTGGTCTTTGTACATGATTTTTTTATTCAATTACATACGGTTCCTATAGCACAGATATCAAATTAAAATGTTTTCATAGATTAAGATTCTTACAGAAATCGTGATTTCTTAAGTTACAACGTAGAAACAAAAAAGAATATTAATTGAAATCAGAGGAGATTTTAAGATTTTATATCATTCTCTAAATAACAAAATAAACAGAATATTAGCTAGGAATTAGCAGACTATATTACGGTGACTGGATTCACCGATGACTGAGGACCCTTACGAGATCTAACACGTTGTGACTGTAAAGGGATTACTAGAATAGAAAATAAAATCCGATTATGAGATGGCGGAAGGCTTATTTTTTTATTAAGGAAAACATTATTGTATTGCTCATTAAAGATAGCAAAAACATACAAAGTTATTTTACTTTAATAATTTATTAAATAATGGTTATTGAACAAAAGCTTTATTAAGATTATAGTTTTTAAGTTATGTAAAAGTGAAACAATTGACTGACTGAATAATGAATAAATATTTGTAAACCTACTGTTACGCACAACAATCTGTTATTCTCAATCTGGTAGAAGCTAAAATTCGGTCGGAAAAACAAGTAAATGAAAAATCATTTTACTGTACTGTCTTGTATTTACCTTAATATTATACATATTTGTGTAGTTGATAAGTCTTCTTGTTTACTTATTCGTTATATTAAAATTTATTTCTTCTTGTTTACTAATTCGTTATATTAAAATTTATTTCTTCTTGTTTACTAATTCGTTATATTAAAATTTATTTGCAAAATAAATTTTATTATATAAGTGATTTTATATCACACCAAAGTTTATCATAAACTATAACAAAATGTTTTTACTGGCTACCTCTTAACAGACGGCATATTTTCTACCTTTACGTTATATTATCTGGAGGTTTCACTGAAGCAAGTCATAATTGCTTTCTGTAAGAGTAAAAAAATTCCCTGTAAAACCATTCCCCGTGTTGAACGAGTAATGTATCATCTTTAAGGTCGAATATTATCTGCATTTTGATGGGCTAGACGCGCTGATATCTAAATGTGTGTTTAGATCAATGAAAAAGGAATCGGAAGAACACTTTTTTCTCACTTTATCTAATAAGCGAGGCATGAGATACTTAATATTTTTTTTTTTAATTTTTATCATTTTTGGGACAGACTTGTGAATCATTTAAGTCATCTACTACGGAACTTATTACAAAAACATTTATCACTATTTTGTGCTCTTTAGAATCAATATTAAAAATCAGAAAATTTACTATTTTCTGAAATTATTCCAAAAATGTAATTTGTTTTGGAAAAACTTAATATAGGCCTAGCTGTAAAAATTATTCTGCAGTTCAATAAAAAGAAACCAACTGTAAAACAAAAGTTAAGCGGTAATTTGCACAAAAATATCAGCTGACTGCTGATATTATAATTTTATATTATAATTTTTTTTACGAGAAGCCTCATTATTACAATATGTGAATCTAGTATATTTAAATGTTTAGTTTCATCAGAATAAAATAATTATAAGTCTGAAGAATCACCTAAAATTATTATTGGGTATTCTGAATGTAACTGGGTATGTGAATGTGACTCTGAGCATGTATGCACTTACCATTACTTAATAATAGTTATTTAATAATTACCAAAGTGTTTAAATTTTTTTCAGTCATTGTATTGGCCGTCATACTGCAGCTAGAATTTTGTAGCAGTAGTGCTTCACAAGATAATAATTTGAAAAATAAATATGAAGTTATTAAACAGTCAAATGGACCATTCTGCGATAGCTTTTTGAAAGTAAGAAGGAAGAATTTTTTTTTATTTATAACCCGCTCTTGACCAGTCATGAATAATTTATTCTCATTGCACCTTAAGTGACATATTTTATTTACTTGGAAAATGTGTAAATATTTATAAAAATTAATATATATGACCTACTTTTTAAATATTTGGAAATGTGGTTCCAGAAATTTTTAGAATTCTGTTTCATGTATTTGGTAGAAATACATTTTCAAAATTTTAGAAGAAGAATAAATTACTTTTATAAAGGTTAAAAACCCATTTATTCAAGGTGATTTATAACAATGATTCCATTGAAAAAAATAAAGTTGGTTTGCTATGAGTTGTCACAAAAAATAAATAAATAATCTTCGTTCACTCCTTCTTCTTGCTGGATCGTGTTAGTGTTCAATTTCCGATTCCATTATCTCAGTTAATAATTTATTCCGATTTATATCTTTCTCATCATCATAATTCTTTGTTTCCTTGTTTTGACAAAAAAATTCCGTTTATATTTATTAAATATGTTTAAATTTATTTCATTAATGATCTCTTTGTAAAAAAGAGAATCGGTTAGATCTTTTAATGCTATTATAACCGATTATATAATATTGCAGATTATATAGTTTCAGATTTGTATTTTGAAAAATTGACAATTTGAAATTGACATGTGTCGAATTGATTAAAATTACGTGATAAAGCATTGTATACTTTACTGATTTCGATAGGAATATTAATAACTTTTCTTTTTTTTGACTAATTATTTTCTGTTTGATTTTGCATAAAACGTAAAATCGGTGACACAATTTATTCTTCCAACTCTGAGAGAGATTCTGCATTTTCTTTCAAATTATGATGTTTCATGCCGACTGAAGAATTTTTTCAGCTTTTTCATTTTACTCGTATGACACTAGTTGCATACATAACGTGATAAATTCACCATATGTTGAAAAAACTTTCCTCGAACAAATCTGAGCGCTTTGGTATTTTAGAAATTATTTTAGTGATCCAGATCGTTTTTACTTTTACTATGTGATATTTATATAAAAAAATTATGCTAACACAAACAATGTTTTATAAAATCTATGTAAAATTTTATTAAAAAAAATTACTAGCACTCATTTGCTTTCTTAATTTGTCTCATGGTATCTTTCTTTCTTTGTTTCTTTTTTTGTTAATCTTTTTAGATCAAAATACTATTTAATACAACTATTTTTATTATTATTGTTATATTTTTTTAATCGTTTGATGGCTTCATTGTTATAGTATTTCTTAGCAATTGTTTTCTATTAAAAATCAAGAGATTTCTAAATTTTTTTTTAATACAATTAGCATTGCGTTGTTTTTCTTTTCTGCAAACTCTTATAATTTTCTAAGCGTATGAATTTAAAGTTGATTTTTCATTTTTGTTGAGCTGCATAAAAACCTTTACAGTCTTGAACTTTATCCTTAGTTTCTGATTTCTCTTTCTCCATATATTCTGGGCTTTCTTTTAGTTTCCGTACTCAAGTTCTTGTTTGTGCCTTCTAAATTTTTTTGAGAAAACTTTCCCTATATTTTCGTTATTCGATTTCTTGTTATTGTCCTTTCTTTATCTACATATTTACAACTTTCTCTAAGTTTCCATACTAGAGCAGTACTTATTTTTTTAATTTTTTACTCGTCAGTTTGGTCATATTCATTGTTTGTTTTTTATTTATTCCAAAACTAACAATTTAAAGCTGAGAGGCTATCCTCGAATATTATCTCAATAATTAACTATTTGCTGTGAGAACTCCTTTTTTTATTTAATCTTTCGTTTTCTTTGAAATACTTGTTTATTTTTTTCTAGCATTTCTTTCTTTTTTTCGTCGGTTTTTTTCTTAATTACGAGATTTCATATAAAATTGTTAATTGTTTTAAATTTTATATATTTATTTTATAAATAATAATTTAAAGGTGAACAAGTGAGTTAACATTAATTGTAAATTGACTAACTTATTAACTATAGTTACATAATCTTAATAACTATTGTTTATATCTGTGTAATTTACAGCTAATAACCTATTATAATTACTTACATTTAAAGTGATGCACCGATTCACGTTTCTTATATTATTGGAAATTAAATATCTAATATACATATTTGAGTAGAATGGTGAAAAATTAGATTTTCAACAACTATTTTAAGTACATAATATTAAGGATTAGTTATTATTTTCCAATCGCTTTCCAAGATTGAATTCTACAGGCTGTTTCTAAATGATCTGGCCAAGCTTTACTACATAAAGAAACTACATTTATTGCACCAGGGTTTAAGTCATATATATAAATTTGTTTTTGATAATTAAAAAGACGTTTGTTTGAAAATAGTTTATTAAAATAGATTTCTTTGTTAGAAATTTTGAAAACTCGACTTTTTGAAAAAAGTAATATCTTTTCCTCTACTTGAGTACTATCATTATGACATACGGAATGAAAATCGACGAATGAAAATTTCTCTGAGAGGGAAAAATAAAAAATTCATTGAAAAAATATCAAAAATTAAATTCTACTATTATTTAATTTTGATAAATTGTATAAATTTTCATAACTTATACTAATATAAAACCGTTTTGTTTTTTTAATTTTTCTTGAGACTCTCATAATCAATAAAAAAAAACATGTCATAGCTCGCAACTATTCGTAAAGAACAATTACATTTTTTATACTATGGCGCAAAAAAACCGATTTCACTAGTCATTTCTGACATATTAGTCTACATTTTTTCCAAGAGGTTTCATGCACTTATTTTGAAGTCAAGGGTGAAGCAAAAACTATATGAAATAAATACTACTACATTCGGCCCCCTATATCACGATGTAAAACATCGCTAGAACTTTTAAAACAGTATGTAGAAATCAATTTCTAAAGCTGTTTTCAAAAATTATTTACTAAATCCGTTATTTGAAATTACAACCTAAGATCGATTATCATGTTACACTTTATAATAAATTGATTTGATATATTTTAATCATGAATAGTAAAGTCGTTAATATTTAAAAATAATATGGGTATTCATAATAAAAAATCTGTCAAGGAAGAAGCCAGGGAGGATATGCAACTTTTGATCGGTTTTTTTTACTATTTTACTCTTTAAAATAAACGCGTTGCTTATACTTTAACGAGGGAAATGACGATTTTAACGAGAATGATGAATGAAATAATCGATAAAAAAATGCCGGACCCTTGATTGGAATCGAACCGGAGACCAAATGATCTAGAAGATAGCACTTGGTCGTTTAATATGTACATAAATATATGTTCAAATAATTACCAGTAACGCATTATGAATGTTTATTTATTTATTTTTTTGTATTTTTACATGTTAATTTATTATTTTTTGTATATTTATTTATTTTTTTATAAATTTGGACTTCAGCAACTTCTATTTTTTATTTTGTGATATTATTCTGATCATGACTTTACTACAGGTACAGTTTCCCTTAATCCTTTCAGGTAAATGTTAGCAAGGTTCATTTTTACTTTCCCGGCTACAGGGATATAAAAATATGCTGCTATATCAGCTACAGCTACAACAGGAAAGTGTACAGTGCAATACAGTTTAGGAAGTATCTAAAAAAGATTGATCTTTTTTTAAGTTTTGTCAATTAAGGAGACATTAAAAAAAGGTTTAACAAAAAAAAAATTATTAATCTACAAATATATAACATATAGTAATCTACAAAAAAAAACCACATTTATTTCAATGCTCCCCCACGTTCAAAAAATCTATTTCTGACAGACGGACGTTTGTGGTATATACGTATGAATGGTTGACCTGTATTTGGTCTTAAAACTCTGGACCCTGTTGACCGACTGTCTTCAAACATGATACACATACTACCTTAGGAGGAAAGAATGTATTCAATTTTTGCAAAATTTGGAAAAAGCGGGCTTTTGGCGGGAATAAAATTTCAAATTTTTACTGGGGCACTTTAGCAAAAACATTCTTCTTACAGAAGTTTTTTTTAATTAAGATCACAAATTATAAAAAAACTTTATTCAATATTCACCCCCTCCAAAACATTTTTTTTTTTCTAGCTATATATTGTGACAGAAAATGAGTTAATGGAGTTTTTTTTAACCATTTTCTACATCAATAGACCATTAGAGAAATTTTTTGCTCATTACAATCGAATGGTCTGTGTTATCAAAAATATTTTTTTTAATCTAAAATTACCAAAACTCATCCCCTTCCTACAAAATTACAACTTTGTTTATTTAGAATTATGGCCATATCTTTGTATTTAAAAAAAAATATTAAAACGTTCTTTTTTTTATCGATTATCATCACTTAGGGATTCATGTTGTTAAAAATTAATTTTACCTGAATGCCTGCCCTTGACTATGGAAGCCCTCAAATGAGAAAAAACCTTTTCGCAATTTCAAATTTTTAGTGCTCAAAACGTATTTTTTAAGCAACAAAGTCAATAAAATATCTTAATACCTATCCCTTGATAAGACTTTAAAATGAATTTGATGCAACAGAAAGCCCAATATATAAAACAATAAGCATAATATACAAATAGAGCTTAAAATAATTGAATTGAAAAAATTAATAGCATAACTTGACCTGTGTAGTCGGGAAACTTATGCAATTCATTACCGGGTTTTTTACCTGTGCAACAGCGCATCTATCCATTTTTTATGTGATATAACGGTTGTACAAAAAAGAATATTGGGGTTTTCATTTTTGTAATATCGCTTGGGTAAGGTAAACTTGTTGATCTAAGACTAGAATAAAAGTGCAAAAAGGACAGTTTTAGTGCCTCGCATGGCCGTAGATTGATACACTGTCTTTCTGCTTGACAGTGCCACTACCAAAGATGGGGAATCCTGAAAAAAGCCCTCTGCGTTTTGCAGTTTGTGAACTGTGAATCTATAGTTACAGTTTCATCGTGCATTCCGTAGAAAGTTTAATCATGGTTTTGCAAACGACAATATTTGTCGATAGCATAATTAGTTTGTAACGATCAGATAGCTTCGTAAAGTGAAGAGTACCAAGAGTGTATGAAGAAAATTATTATGTCAGATATTCTGCGTAGTCTTAAAAATCACTTAGGAAGGCCTGCCGCGAACTACTACTGTCATTGATGGCGTGTGGAATATTTAAAGAAAACGCTTAAATTTGGATCCAAATCGTTTACAACTGTTACAGTCTTTATAACCTACCGACTGCGCTGGGCGTGCTGACTTCCCAATCGAAATGTTGACCTTCTTGATCGTATTGTGGTTAGTATGAGTTAGCATTCAGCAACAGCAACAGTAATAATTGAAGAACATAAGAAAGAAGCTGTAATAAGAAAAGGAGTTCGACAAGGATGTTCCCTATCCCCGTTACTTTTTAATCTTTACATGAAACTAGCAGTTAATGATATTAAACAACAATTTAGATTCAGAGTAACAGTATAAGGTGAAAAGATAAGGATGATACGGTTTGCTGATGATATAGTAATTCTAGCTGAGAGTAAAAAGGATTTAGAAGAAACAATGAACGGCATGGATGAAGTCCTACGCAAGAACTACCGCATGAAAATAAACAAGAACAAAACGAAAATAATGAAATGTAGTCGAAATAACAAAGATGGACCATTGAATGTGATAACAGGAGGAAAAAATATTATGGAGGTAGAAGAATTTTGTTATTTGGGAAGTAGAATTACTAAAGATGGACGAAGCAGGAGCTATATAAAATGCCGAATAATACAGGCGAAATGAGCCATCAGTCAGAAATATAATTTGTTTACATCAAAAATAAATTTAAATGTCAGGAAAAGTTTTTTGAAAGTATATGTTTGGAGTGTCGCTTTATATGGAAGTGAAACTTGGACGATCGGAGTATCTGAGAAGAAAAGATTAGAAGCTTTTGAAATGCGGTGCTATAGGAGAATGTTAAAAATCAGACGGGTGGATAAAGTGACAAATGAAGAGGTGTTGCGGCAATTATATGAAGAAAGAAGCATTTGGAAAAATATAGCTAAAAGAAGAGACTTATAGGTCACGTATTAAGGCAGCTTGGAATAGTCGCTTTAATATTGGAGTAACAGGTAGAAGGAAAAAATTGTGTAGGCAGGCCACGTTTGGAATATGTAAAACAAATTGTTAGGGATGTAGGATGTACGGGGTATACTAAAATGAAACGAATAGCACTAGATAGGGAATCTTGGAGAGCTGCATCAAACCAGTCAAATAACTGAAGACAAAAGAAAGAGACTTAGCAACTGCAACTACGTTTTCACTAGATGGATTCAGCACCCATCTTTTCGAGAAATCATTTTTATCTTCTGTAAAATACTCCGACAACTGAAGTTTTAGCTCACGCAAATGCATCTTCATGCCATCCTAACTGTGGTGAATAACACGGTCTTCTTCATCCAAAGTTTTCTCAATATAACTGGAAGTGAGTGGATACATATAAAAATTTTTGCTTTAAAGGCAAATAATCCAAACATTAAACTTCTTAATGAAAGCGTGAAATTTATGTCTTTAATAAAATGTTTTTCGCGTCCTTGTAAATTCACATTCATGTCGTTTAAACACAAAAATACATCATCTAAGTAACGCAACAGCAACATACTCTGTGTATGCTCATTATTCAGTAAAAACAGAATTTGTTTATCCTGAAAAATATTATTAATTCATCTTGCAATTCCAGTAACCGGATTAACACTTTCTCTCGCGATAACCATCTTACTTCTACGGAAAAGAAGAGATTTTTTTCTTTTCACCCATTTCATCCTATTGTTTAGCAAATATCCTATTCTTTAACGGTCGACTTTAAAAAGATTAACCATTTTTACAGCTTTCCAAAGAATTTGAGGATTTCCGGCATATTTTTTTTATGGCAGGAACATATCTGTGAAGAAAGCAGTGCGTCCATTCCGCTCTTGGTGTAAGACAATCTTTTCATTTTTTCAGAAATCCTATTCTTTCCTGCATACTGCAATACATTTCGTTCAATCTATGTTATAGCTTTTATTAGCCTCTTAAAACCATCAAAAAGGCATTGTCCTATTGCATCACCAGGTATTGATTTGCAAAACAACATATTCTCTTCGATTGATTTGTCCCTATCGCATTCATATCTCACAAACCATAAGAACTGAGAAATGTTTGCTACATCTGCTGATTCATCAAATTGAAATCTAAAATATTCACTTCAACTCATATACTGAATATCTGATCGCAAACATCGGCAGTCATGTCATCAATTCGCCTTGATACTGTATCGTTAGAAAGCGAAAAAAAAACAGTTATACCGTTTGACCACACACTAAAAAATCGTTACCTCAATTATTGTTTTCCGTGAAACTACGCTTTTAAAACTTAAAGGCACCAGACACACTCTTCACAAACTGACATTCTGTAAATTCCTTACGCCTCTTTTATACCGATGAAAGCGCAATGTGATTAAACGTATCATATGCACGTTCGAAGATGACGTTCTCACAGGATTTATTATGCAAGCACACCAAATTATATGGGACACGTACATATCAAGTTGGAACCTGTAATTTGCTCATGTTTGTGCACTTGATACATACATGTTCATACCCGTCGTTATCAACCCAGCTAAATAATTTTAACAAGGTTTCATTGGGTTGGGGTCGCAAAATATTCATTATATATTTTTTTACGTTTTGGGGATCGTGGAGCTGAAAAGGTTGAGAATTACTGCTCTAGTTTAAAGTATGAGACGATCTGTACATCGATTGGATGTTTGCCGCGTGACGTAAGGTCACATTGAACACTTTTAGAGAAAAATTGTAAAAGTTATTCATTTATTTCATTTGTGATTATTTCTGTAAGTCAATATTAAGAGACATTAAACAGTTTTAAAAACCCGTCATTTTTTTGTAAATTCTGTATAATGTGCCGACCAAATAAAATTAGTTTTTTTTTTTGACTGATAAAAATGATGTAAAATGTTGTAAAAATTAAATGTTTATGCATTTCATAAACATTCAGGATGTCTACCTGTAAACTTACATTGTCACGAGTTGATAGTGAGAATATTATGTTTTTATTAAAATAGTTTTTATTGATAATTATTTTATAAGTTTTTATTTAGTGAGAATATTAAGTTTTTTATTATGTTTTAAAAAACATAATATTATGTTAAAATTATTATTTTAACAAATAATAAGTCTATAATTATTATTTAAAAACACAAATATTATGTTTTATTATGTTTTTTTTATTAAGTTTTAAGTTTTTATAATGCTGTCACCCGCAATAAGATATAATTCTTACTTGCTGCTAGCTTCCTTGCATTAGTGTGTAACGTTTACAGCTCATTTACGTTGCAGTTCCTAAATGATTATACTGATTTTCATGAAGACAAGATTTGCGATTGTTTTTCCTAACAATCTTGCATGTTTCACTGAGTAACACTACTTGATAAAACGTTAAAAGCAAAATTTATGAATCCTCTGTAGTCGAGCCCAGTGAATGTAAAACAAAACCAGAAATCATAACGTATGTGTCTTTCTCTTCTTTCATAGTAACTAATTTATTTACAATACTATTAATATGGATCTTTTCACAATTAGTAAAAAATATGTTATAATTTTTTATCACAGTTATTTTGAATATTACTTGCTAATGATTTGTTTTTCATTTGCAGGCAGTTAGTAGTTCAAAGAATGAAAATGTATTAATCAGCCCTTTGAGTTTGCATTATGCTCTTAGTGCCTTGTTTCTAGGAAGCTTTGGACAAACACGTACAGAACTTAGAAAAATATTACACCTTCCAAATAATGAAAATGTAATTAAAGCGGCATTCAAAGAATTTACTGGTTTATTAAAGGTAAAGTATCCATGGTCAGTTTTTTATTTATTATATGGAGTATTTAGAAAATCACTGAGCGCTGTGTTTAAGTACCTAAGATTTACGGGAGATTATTTATCTAAGCATAAAGTATAGTGTTTTTTTTTCTTTTTTCTTGATACTTTAATTTAATAAAAATTGTTGTGGTAATTAGATTCAAATTTAGTTTTTTAAAACTAAGTTCTTTTTTCAAATAATTCAATATTCTTAAATGTCTATTATAAAATTTTGAAAATTCTACAGTACAAAACTGTTATTACTTCTTGTTAGTTTGTATCTGGTCAATAATTTTTAATTTTATAATTTTGATAAGTTGACTACAAAGCATGTTGATGTACAAATTTTTAGGTTGCATTCAAGTCTACATATTCTTAAGATATTCATATATGTGTACATTAATAAAATTTCGAGACCATTGATGTAAATATGAATTATTTACTTCTCATTCTGATAGCAATATAGTGTTATTATATCAGTAATATCTATCATACATAAAAAAAAATCCCTTTCGGCACGCCGGAAGGCGAAGGTAGATTTCACCGGTGTTAAGTATCTTAGGTAGGGAATAAAAACGATTTCCACCTTAAAGTTAAGAAAAACTTCATATTTACTCAATACGACAATGGATGCATGTGAAAAAAATTTCTCATGATTAGCATACGACAAGTCCAATCTTCTTGCAATTCCAGCAATATTTTCCTCATCCTTTGCCGTAAGGTTAGTCATATCAAAAATTGTTTCAGACAAAAGTTTTAGGTAATGTTTAGAGAACTAACAAACACTTTAAACCGATTCGATACTGTATTTATTAAGGAAGGTACGATATTTTTTGTCTTTAAAATCCCATTTTTTCCACTCCCTGGGCCAATAGTTGGTGATACATAAAATCTTTAATTAATAAGTTTTTAAGCCCTTACCCAAATAGTATGAACTTTAAACGAATTCGATATTTTACTTACTAAGAAAGTTATAGAGATATTTATTTTTTCGAAAAAGCCCCCCCCCCCCCCATTTCCACCCCATGGTCCGATTTTTCCTCGCATTATCGGGTCGGCGTCGGTCGTCTTTCGCCGGCGCGGCCGAGGTGGTTCTCCCCGAACGATCCCACGCTCAACCGGCTTCTGCTGCTGAGTCCGTCGGCCAGCGGTTAAAGCTCGCCGAATTAGAGTGGATAGGTAGCGTCCACGTCCAGCGGCTCCCTCGGCGGGCCGGCCAGACCTGCTGCTCCGGCGGGGATGTTGGCATCCGCCAGGAGACTTCTGTCTTCTTCTTCTTCTTCTTGGTCTTCTCTAGGTGGTGGTCGACGATGAATTAAAAATTCACTCTCGTGCACGTTCTTTTATTGGACCCTGAGAGTGGTGGAGCCGCAGCACCGCTATGGTGGGAGAACTGCGCGGTCATCTGCGCGACGGGGGTGTCGCGTACCAGCGTATACATATGCTGTGCTCTTGCTGACATCTGAGCTGCTACCGTTGTCGTCCGTCGATATTAAGTCAGGCATACATGTGGTAACAATATATAATATATATATATATATAGACTTTTGAACTGACGGTGGTTTTGGGATCTGAAGGATGTGAAACGCGAAGATATGTCGAAATTTTCCGGAAGTTGAATGATGGTACCCATTACAATAGGTAGTTTTTTATGAAATCTACCTAAAATAAGGAGGCCACATAAAAGTGATTAGAAATACTATAGCGTTCCTTGATAAAAGCAGTAAGTATTATAGTAGCTACAGTTCAGTATACTCTGCAGTCTGCTAGTAAACTTTATAAGTGTCTGCCCACCTTAGTGTATTATTCCATTGGATCTGAAATTCCAATGGACAACCGGGATATATTCTGTAGCCTTCGCATGAAATGGTTAAAACTCATAAAATGAATTCGCTTTCTCAAACATGCTTAGGCTCCTATCTTTATTTAAATTAACAATTTTGTTTACTACAAAATATCTAACTTTGTAATATTCAGTATTTTTATAGTTGGCTCACCATCGTACACGAATCACATCTTATCCATTGGAACCAAGGCAATTTATTCAAATAAATCGGTAGGAAGTTCTTGTGATGAAAGGAAACATGGAGAGATCAGTGAATCGCCCGTAATAAAAACCTAAGTATTTGATGAAAATGATTGGACGAGGAATTGTTTGTGCTCAAGGATGGTTATTGTGAAACCTGAACTTTTCATTTTTGTTGAATCCAGCTTCATGAGTGAAGGTTTTTGCGGTAAGATTTTGCGGATTATGTGTCAATATTTAGTGAAAGTACCTCAAAAAAATTCTCGTTTCAGCAGATGGTAATCTCATTAATCGCTTGTACTCGTAATACGTGATACGGATACATCAGTTGGATGCGGTGCAGGAGAAAGCAATATGTGTACTATGGTTTCATGAAAACAGATCTGTTATTACTACTCGTAGACGTCTCGTTTAGAGTATTACCGTGATCTTCCTAAGAAAGACTATATTAAACGTTGATATCAGCAGCTTAAGAAAGTGTAGTAGACAAAAAAGGTGCTGACAGACTTTCCGTCTTCGAGGAAGTTGTGGATCGAGTAGAGAACATTTTCAGAAAGGCCCGGGTAAATCTACTCGTTATGCGAGTTTAGAACTGAGAATACCGCAATCGACAATCGTGAAGGTTCTACACAAACGCCTAAAACTTCCGCATACAAAATACAGTTGGTGCATGTAGTTGAAGGAGATGGATGATAAACCACACTGTGGATACTCTTGATAAAGTAGACGAAATAATGCATTTCTAGAAAAAGTAATCTTCTCTGACGAAGCTACCTTCCGTATGTCTGGTCACGTTAACCGTCATAACTGTCGAAATTTTGGTAGCGAAAACCCCATACCGTTCAACAAAGGCAACGTGATAGCCTGAAAATTAACATTCGGTGTGTATTGACTGCTTATGTAGTTATCGAACCATTCTTCGCCGATCCAACAGTTACTAGTACGTATTATCTAAACATGTTACAGGAGTATGCAAAACAAATTTTACATCGACGACCCAACGTTTACTTCCAAGAAGGCGCATCACCACACTGGAGTTTACATGTTAGGGAGTATCTACATGAACAGTTTCCTCAAGTTGTATTGACCGTGTTGGACCAATCCCCTGGCCACCAATCCCCAGACGTTACGCCACTCGTTTTCTTTCCTTGGGGGTTTGTCAAAGACAGAGTGTACGCAACGAAGGTTTTCATCATCAATGAACAAGAAAAATCGAAGATGTAATTAATGTAATAACTCCAGATATTTTTTGTAATGTGTGGCTTGAAATTGAATATCTTCGATATTTTACCCACCACAAAAGGTGCTCATGTGGAACTTGTTTGAAGTTAATAAGTGATGTAAACAAAACTGTTTGAAATGCCCTATTCAGCGATAAAATGTGCATGCAAGTAGTACATTGCTTTTTTATTTTCTTATTAACACCAAGTGCTCTGCATAATTTACATTCATCCACTAGTTCCCTACAATTTGCGCCTAATCTTAGCATCTAGTAATTCGTTCCAAACGTGAGGATAGTGCGGTAACTAATTCTATATAACAAAGATAAAGTCAACTGTTTTTCAAGACTTTTCCCTTGATAGTGTTATTGCTGTTTTCAGTCACAATGTTGTTTTTAGCATCATCTTTCTCTTCAAAAACAAATAACAGTTTCTTCATCTTTTTTTCTTATTTCTTTTTTCCTCATAAACAAAAAACTAGTTTGAAACCTTCTCAGCTATTGAAAGTGTATTCAGTCATAATCAAGTAGAGAATGAATTTTATTGATACGTTGTAATTATCTCTCTCTCTCTCTCTCTCTCTCTCTCTCTTCTCCCTTCCCCTTATCTCTTTAAACCGTACAATTATAATAAAGTTAACTGTAATTGGTAAGTTTGTTAATACTTAATATTACTTAAAATTATTTTAGAGAATAGCTAGAATATTTTCTGCTTACATGTATACAATAGTTTTTCCAATTTATTATATAAACAGGGAAAAATAACCTAACATCCTAATTAATCCAAAAAACCAACCAGATAGATAAAAAAAATTAACCTAAAAAATCTAACTTACCTTATATTATTTCCCAAGTAGCAAGCTACAGTTTTTTAAGAGTAGCAAGCTAAGATTTTTTACACGTAAAATCTTTTAAAAATTAAATTACGTTATCAAAACGTGTAATTACTATAATGTCAGTTCAACTATTATATTTTTTCTTTTAATATTTGAGCATTCCTCAGTTTTACGTGATTTAGTATAATTATTACTTTTATTAATACAAATATTAACATAACTGATAAAAATTATACTCCACCCGAAGCATGAATAAACTGTACAGATTAACAATTTTACCTAAGTGTCATGATTGATCTTTAAATTATTTTTATTAGTATTTTATTATTATTCGTATTATAACTACTGTTATTATTACGATTATTTGAAAACAAACTATTGTAAATCTATAAAATTTTATAAATCTTTTTTTAATAAAAATATAACATTTTAAAAAAAATTCAACATTTAATCAGAATTTCATCATTTCAATGGATATTTGAAATATTTCTATTTCTACTTCTATGACTTTCAGACTAGCAAAGCATCCATTAATCTTTCATTGAAAATGTTAGTGGGTTAGAGCGGAACCTAAAAAAAAGATACTACAGCATATTTTTATGATCTCTAATTTGCAGTAATGAATTCGGTTCAAAATAACAATCTGAAAATATAACACAAATAAATTTTGAGTAAACAAACTTACATTTTTCTAACATAATTCCATGATAAATCTGCCTATAAACTTTGATTCCTTCATTTTTGTTATATTTAGCTGCTTAATTAAATCTACTACTAGCACAGGAAATGGGTGAAAGAATCTGATATTAAATTGTTTTTTCTATATAAAAATTGTATCTTGTTTGTGAAGTCTTTAACAATTAATTACTCTCCTAATTTTTTTTTGTTTTAGGTTAATAAAAATGTAAAAATAGGAACAACATTTTTTTCTTGATGAAGAATTTCCAATTGTAGGCAGTTTTCAGAATGATTTGAGAAGTAATTTTGATGCTAGTGTTGAAACTCTTGACTTTAAAAATGGATCAGAAGATTCTCGACTGATGATCAATAACTTTGTGAAAAATAAAACCAACAATTTAATACACGACTTATTTGGAAAAGGTAAATTATGATTTATTTTCATCATATTACAATTTGATTTTAAATTCTGACAAAAGTATTGACTGCATAATAGTTTTGTTTCACAACTTTACCACCTAAAGTTACATTATCATAAAATGTGGTAAAATGTGTGAAAATAAATTTTTACTTAAAAGTAAAATGATCTCTTTACTTTTAAGTTATAAAAATAATAAGATTATAAGGCTGTTTCTAAATAAATTAAATTCTTTTAAAACTTATTCTTCTTCTTCTTCCATCACACTGTAGGCGATTCACCTGTTCCAGTTTAAAAGGGTTTCTTGGCTGTCCCACACTTCTTTTGTCCTTCAGTAAATAGTATATTATTTCCTTGGGAACCTTCCATCTACCATCCTATTAACATGGTCCTTCCACCTCTCCCTATTCTCTACTATTGTGTATTGTGTAGCACAAGGATAGAACATTTAACTCTCTTCTGATATCCTCATTCCTAAAACAATCTTGTCTAGTGCACCCCTTTACCAAACACAGGTATCTCATTTCGGCTGCCTGAATTTTACTGAGCTGTCTCTTTGATAAGACCTAACCCTCAGAGCCATACAGAGTACGAGCAGCCATCACTATATAAAACTTCATTTGAGTCTCATTCAATGTTCTCCTTATTGTTCCACAAATGACTTGAAATATAGAGATCTTCTTATCAGAATCTCTATCATTCTTGTAAGAAACATCACAGCCTAGGTAATTAAAATGAGACACCTGTTCAAGAATCTTATCTCCGAGAACGATTTTTGATTTAACAGGAAACTTTCCGAGAAATGCCATGACTTTGTCAGGGATATATTCATATTATACTGAGAGCTTAAACCATTCAGATAGAAGAACAAAGCCCTCTGCCAATCATATTCTGTTATTTGAAGGATTACCTGATCATCCACAAATAAGATTTTATTGATGGATACATCAGGGTTTATTTGTATCCCTTTGCTTATTGAACTCTTCCATTTTCTACACATCTCATCTATATATATATATATATATGCATATTAAACAAAGAGGGAGAAAGAGGACAACCCTGCCATACACCTCTATTTATCACAACCTCCTCAGTCACCCGCCCACCACAGACAATTACTACTGATGTCTTTGCATGCATACTTCTAATCACACTTATTAAATTTTGTGGAACCCCTTTTTTCATCATGATGTGCCATAATTTTCCTTTGAGTACCCTATCATAGTCTACAAAACAAAGATGTGTCTCCAAATTAAACTATACTCCTTTTGCAATGATCTGTTGAAGAGAAAAAATCGTCCATGCATGACCAGCCTCTCCGAAAACCTACCTGGTCCTTCATTAAAACTACCTCCAAAATACTTTGCAGTCTACAATTGACAATACTGCTTTATAACTTATAGCAGGTGCATAAAAACCTTATCCCTCTGTAAATCTCTACCAAATTTCTATCTCCTCTCTTAAAAAGGGATATCACTTTGGCTATTTTCCACTCTTTAGGGATATTTGAACTCATCAAACACATATTAAGTAAGTGAAAGAGGCGCAGCATAAATAATGTGCTTCCATACTTCAAGAGCTCTGAGTTAATACCATTTACTCCTACTGCCTTTTTGTTTTTTGTTGTTTTCAAAGCATTTTCCAATTCTTTCATTTCTATCAAATCAATATCAACTCTCGTTTTAGTAGGTTCTGAGTTTTATATTGTAGATCCCTTATACCACAAGTCTTTGTAATGTTCTATCCATTCTTCCTTATCTATAATATCCAGTGTCGCTTTATCTTTCTTTGAGCTATTTAGATGTTTCATAGCCAATTTTATAGCCAATTGTTTGTCTGCCATGTACATCCTTCTCCAACATAGACAAAACCTGTCCCACAATTTCTGATGAGCTCTTCTCACTATGATTTTAGCATAATTCCTTTTAATTCTATACTGTTCTTGTGTTCTGTCTGAAGGATTCTGTATCACAGCTTTATATGCCTTCCTTTTATCTCCTATTGCCTCTTGTATCTCGTCGTCCCACAACTTCACACTCTTCCTACATCTATATTTTTTTTGGTTTTCGCTGCTGTTTCATAGGCTATCTCGCTCACTGCACCCCTTAAATTTTTCCATTCTTCATCTACATCATCCATTGTTGGGATTTCTGCGAGTAGTTGTGTCAACCTTCGCTGATACATAAAACCAATACTTTTTTCCTGTAGCAAATACACTTGAAAGATCTCATCTGGCATATCTCTTCTTGCTGCTAATCTACTCCTCCACCTTGCCAATAGCTCTATCTCAAAAACAACCAGGTAATGATCACTATTAATGTCACTTCCTTTTTACACCCGTGTCACATACCTGTGGAGCTATTTTCTTATTGGCAATGAAATAATCAATTAAGGACCTATAGCCCCTTGCGCATCACATGTACTTATGCATGTCTTTTTTTTCTAAAATATGTATTAGTGATCTTCAGCTCATTGTATGTTGTAAAATCTCTTAGCTGTTTCCCATTTTCATTCAAGCAAGGCCCACCAAAACATCCTAAGACATTTGGAACTGGATCGTTATCTAATCTAGCATTCAGGTCTCCCACTATTATCAAAAAGTCTGAATGATATTTATTTACTTGAATTTGGGGGTGTTCATAGAATTCTTCTGTTTCCTTTTTTCTTCCGCTCTTCAGGTGCATATATGCCAATTACTGTCAGGTAACCTCAATCTATTTTCAAGCATACAGTGATTATCCTTTCATTAATAAAGATATAATTTTGAATATGTTTCTTCCACTTCGTATCCACAAGCACTGCAACACCACAAAAAGCTCTTTTGCCTTGCTCAACGCCACTATACATCAATGTATAACCCTCCAGATCCTTTGTGTCCTTGAGCTTCTTCTTTGTTTCTGTCACAATTGCAATGTTCACCTTGCATTCCTTCAATTGATGAACCAATTCCACTTCTTTGTTATTCAAACCTCTAACATTCCACGTCCCCAAAATAATTCTGTCCTTTAATCCAAAACCTTTACTCTTTTTTGAACCAGATTTGTGTTTATCCATAATCCTGTCCAGTTTATTTTCCTTTTGAAACTTGTGAGTAATTCTCAATTCCCTGAAGACACTACCAATGCCTTGCAGGGTAGTCCAGTGATGGGGCTGCCATCTTAAAGCCTCTGAACTTGCTCTGGGATTAAAATTTGGAGTCCCACCTCCTAGGCTCTTCCACCTTCCCTGCAGTTGGAAATTTCTTCCCAACCACCGTCGAAGTCATTGACCATTCAGTTTTTGTTTCACAGTCACTATTTTATTTTGCCAGTATCCCCTGGCTCAAATCTTATCGAACCAGTGAGCGTCCCTGATTCCCACAGGACGTGCTCGATAGAGGTAACTGCCAACTCCCTGCATGGCTCTTTTAAAACTTATAATTAAAAATATTTTTATAAAATTAAAAATTATTTTATAATATCAAAAAAAATAAATGATTGTAAGTCAAAGTTCATTCTGTACTCTTACTATTTTCTACAGTTTCTGCACCGCCTGTTACGTAAAGCACTCATACTACAAGACAACATAACTAATTTATTTAACTTACTCAATATCCTCAAATCCTTTAATAAAAAATAAACAGTTTTACACATTTGTGCAGAGGTATGTTGTACTTGACCAGGTCTTTCTTTTTAATGAGATACCCGTGGATCTTTGCTGGATTTTATTGCAATCGAATCTCCCTTGTACACCTATCCAGTGGCAGTTCTAAAATTCAGTAAATTTTCGCCACACGTTGACTTTAAAAACTCATTGGACCGCTTGACTAACGGAGTCAGATGAATAGTGGTTGAAACTGAATCGTACTATTCCTTGATACCTACGTCTTTCGGGAAGTTTTTGTCCCGTACTTCAATTGAATGGGTTTGAGAGCGCATACGATATCTCTCAATTATTTTCTTTTAAGCGGGTTAGCGAATGCGTATTTTGAAAAACAATTTAAGAGCGTGAATATATACCTCAATAAGCTCTACAATATTTTATATTTCTACCAGGCACTGATATAATTTATCTATACCTTTCAGTTCTACTGGTCCTTAAGGAAAGCGGCTATACAACTCTTTCGTTATATTTTTTTCATGTTTGTGTTCGAATATGAAATGAAATATCTTAAAAACTTAAATATATTAACAGTCAATGTGCAAATCAGAACACAAAATTCTATAGAACTCGAAAGTTATTTATTGACTCAAATGTCTGTTATATCCATTAAGGATATGATACGAGATAATTCCTTTTGAAATTAAGAACTAAATATATTATAGAAATAAGTTAGCAAGTTTGATTAAATTAACCAGAAGTAAATATTGTAGTGAATAAAAATAGACAAGAGTTTTCGGGAATCCTAAAAAGCTATGGATTCTAATTAATGGTAAATGTAGGAAGTCGGATAAACTATGTAATAACATAGATATATTTAATACCTTAGATGGTTTTAAACGATTGTGCAGAAAATTTAATAAAAAAAAGCTAAAAAAATAGAACTAACAAATAGAGAACTTGACCAATTTCCTGAACATCCAATACTTGGTGGAATCTTTAGTTTAGACTTATTTAAATTAATATTAAGAGAGTGTATAATGTATTAAAATATTTTACCAATCAGAAAAATCCGAGCTAGGATGGTATATCCGACAATGGTTTGAAAATTATAAGCTAATCTAATGGCTGAAATTTTTAATCTCTATTTTGCCGCAGGGTATTTCCCCAACCACTTTAAGCATGCCACAAACAATTCCTGTATGCTATATAAGAGAGAATATAAAAATTTATTTTGAAATTATCGACCCATACTATGTTCCTTTTCAAAATAATGAAAAAGTTGGTAAGACAAGATTTATAAATTATCTAGATGAACATTAAATGCTAAACAAAAACTAGTTTGGATTCCAAAACTGAATGACAAATTTATAAAAGATTTAAGGGTAATGTTAAGTCTGGTAATATTTCTGAATCTGGCCCAGGTCTTTGGTAGATGACCTCTACCACAAAAAATAATGATCACTATACTAAAACACATTTTATTTCCTTTGAATTTTGTGATTTGTTTTTCCTTAAATGGTTTCTGCATTATTATAGTAATCTACTACTGCTGCTTTCTCTGAAAATACATACTGTATTTATTAGCAAATAAGGCCACTCGAGGGTTAACTATGATTAATCTTGTGATTACCCTAGAAGAACAGTTGCAGCAATCCTCCCGGTCAAAGCAATATTTGTCAATATAGTTCATGATCTGATGGTGGAATCAAATTTTTATTGTGTTGTTACCTCTTTTTGGGTATGAAAATCGCTGTAAAATTCATGTTATATATAAAGAAATGATAAAAGTTAAATTATTTGATATTTATTTAAACTATTGTATTAATCAATTTTGACAAGAATAATTAAAAAACCTAATTTTTTCAAATGTATAATTTTTTTAGATTGTTTTAGTGATATAAAAATAATAATTATTAAATGTTATATCATTAAAACAATTATTGTTTGTAATAATTATCTTTTGTAATATTTTAAAACTTAGTGGTATAATTATTTATATTTACACTTTTAAAAATTAAGGTTTTTAATAATTGTGTAATATTCTTCCATTTAATTTTGCGGAGTATAATATAAATACGTTAATAAAAACATTCATTATTCGGGAAAAAATATTTGCAATTTATATTTATACAAATAAGCATGACAGAGAATCTCATCTGAAGTTATGAAAATCATTTTATTTGTAACTTGTTAAATATAAATATATAGTATCCATGGAAATAAATTTTTAATTTTTATTGTTTAATATTTTAAATAAATTTTAGCAATTATCATTCTTTTAACATTTTATAATATCCACCGGGTTGGTCTAGTGGTACCCAAATTATCTGATTTGAAATTCAAGAGTTCTAGCATTCAAGTCATACTCCTATTAAAATACAAACAGAATATTGCTGTTGGTTTTGTTTTGTTAGTAGGACACACAGTTAGGATATCCTATAGATATGATTAGATGAACATTATCCATCTAACATACAAATAACATCACGTATTTTGGGCTATTTATAATTATTTATTTCTTTGTAGAATATCAAGGTTGTCGTTACATATTAATACACTTGAAAGTATGGTGACTGAAATTGTGTTATCGAACACTAGTAGAACAAACAGTTATCGAAAAAATTACAGTGAAATTATAAAATGATATTATAATCATTACTTCGGCTCAAAAACAAAAGGTACTGTAATATAAATATAACTGTTTTCCAAAAAAAGTTTGTTACATAAAAATCAGTAAGACACTAGATCAAAAACTCTTATTAATGTAGAATTTCCTTTAAAAAAAAAAATACTTGTTAAATATATTTGACAGATAGTACACAATGTTTTAGGGTTCCATACAAGAAGCAAAAAATAAAAACATTACAAAAATCTTACCCGACTGATTTCATTAATAATATAATTAATATATGATTTTTTTTTTAGATAATTTTAATGTAAAAATCAACTAATTTATGTAATAGTTATTTATTATTATTTTTTTAATAAATTGTCAGGAAATCGGTTGTTAATATTTTTGTGTATTTCAAGAGATTTCAGAAACATCTAATCTGTATATTCTATACTGTCTTACCCACACTGATGTGATTAATTAAATTTGGAAGAAATTCCACTATTTGCTATTTTTATGCCTTTTGATATTTCTCCTTAGATTCACTGTATAAAATATTATAACATTTCTTACTTTTAACTATTTCAGCAGTCTGAAAGGAATTCCCTTCTTCAATTAACAGATATAAATGTTTAAATTGGAAAACCACTTTCTCTTTTGAATTAACTTCCTCTAATTCATTAAATCTAGCCACATTTATTTACAAATCTAATATATTACTAATTAATATATTGCTTTTTTTTTATCTGAAACACAAAAATTGACTTATAATATTTCATGTTTGTTCATATTATTTGATCCACCTTTTATTACTGGTTTCTGAATAAAATCTGGGAATAGTAAAGTGTGGGATCTCATGAAAATAAAAAATTGGAAATTAATATGGTAAGATTAACTTATCTAATTACTGTGTTATATTTCATATAATATTAAATATGAGTTGTGATATTTCATATGGGTGTGATTATATTTAGATCACTAATTATAATATAACCCATTCAAGAGGCTTTATTAATTTCTAAAGAATGGGTCCTAGATTTCACTTTGTCTGGTTTGTAATAATAATCACTCTAAATTAAAAAGAATTACATACTAAATAAACTGCTACAGATTAAAAATATTCTCTTGAAAATAATAACTAGTTTTACTTCTGGATTTTACATAGCATTTTTTCAATACTGCAACACTAAACCATGTTTTCTTTTAGAATATTATTTATGTTTATGGATTATAGAACTTTATGAGATCAAAACATAGACAGTAGATAGCCAAATGGAGGATTTTGAAATGTAGCATTATAAACATTATAAGAAAATTTCAAAACTGGTTAGGTTGAGAGAATGTAAAGTGAGAAGGGTTGAAGATAAATAAAAAAAGATACAAATTTGTGTGCCACAATCTTGTAATAAGTGAACAAAGTGGTGGGCTGTATAATAAAATAACCATTGTTAATGAATATATAGTGAATGTAAGGGGTGTGCTGAGGCTAAGAGAATGGATAAAATAAATATTATGGGTAAAAAGGGAATAAAAAGTTTTACTTTATCCCTTCTACAGTTTGGGTTATTACTGTTTTTACTTCAAAACTGTACATTTTTAATATTTCTTCTGCAACAAAATTCTGATCTACTAGCCAACAATTTAGCCTCTTGTCTTGCTCTGTAAAATCCATTTACACGGTTTTTATTAACTTAATTATTACCAGAAAAAACAAGTTCAATATCAATATTATTGCTTACAACCATAGACATATGTAATTTGTTGATAAGCAGAGTTGAAATTTTCTGAAAATCCTCTCATCTTTACACTTATTTCCACTTTTCTTCTTCTGAAAAATATGGGCTTTAAAACTTTACATCTCCTCATTGGTTAGAATGACTATTTTAGGGTTAATTCTGAGTATAGGTCAATATTTTCAGCTCTTAAATTTTCATAAACTGTTGAAGATTATTCTGTTTTAGGAATCATAATTATTTTGGCTTTTTATTTCAACTAATCATAAAATAAAACAGTTTTTGACACATTCAAGCATTGTTATCCTTGGTATTTTTTAAGTTAATTTTAACATACTTTCTGTGACACCAGCTGTTAAAAAATGAGAACTTTGAAAAATGTTTAAATTAACTTATCACGTAGGTTGCAATATTTATTTCACATTATGAAAAAGTTTGCATTATTACAATCACCATGATTATGATATTTAATGAAATCAATATACATAATATCATATTATGTAATATACAGGTGGTTGTTAACCTTATTATTTTGGTGATTTATTTCTATGATGTAAATGGTTGTGTTTATATTGTTACAGAGGGCTTTTATGCATACATTGAATTTTGTTTGAAATGTCATCCTGCTTGTCCTACGTAGAAAAAGCGCATTCTTCACTTGCCTTTTCAATTTTTGTCATGTTACTACATTAGACATCCCATCTATATTATAATATTCAAAAATTAAATTTGTGTTATTGCACTGCACTTTTGTGATTGATTACTTGTGTATTTCTTCTTTACTTTACTCATCTCTTGTGTATATTTATAATGTATTTATTTCATCATATGTAATTTAATAGGCATATTTTTAATTCGTTTTTTTACTAATTACATAAAAAATTGTTTATAACATTTTTTTTGTTTTCTTTATAAAACATAAGAACATTGACGGTTTTATTTTAGCATAAAATTAATAGGTAGTAATATTTCAATCTAGTTTTAGTGAGTTTTATTGTTGATCTAGAATAAAACGTCATTTATAAAAGACATGAAAATGTAGGAGCTGTTCTTTTTGAATTTTCTAAAAAGATACTAGATGATCATGAAATTCACAGGTTCTCTCTAGATTTAGATTTTGTAGAATATAATTTACCTCATATGGCACCTCCAGTAACTGAGCATTTAGTTCATCATCATTTTTATATCGTAATTTAACATCTGAAATGTACATCATATCTATTTTATTATTTCCATCAAATCCATGAAAGTTTTTTTTAGATGTTCTGGCAAAAGGATGAATCCACTGAGCTTTGAAGTGAATTGTATTTACTAATACAGATACTGTATTTTCAGTAATAGATCCTAAAACATAAATTTTCAATTTATAAATACAGTTCAATAATTCTGTTATAAGAACTACAAAGATTATAAAAAAATTAAGTTAAAATTCTTAACATTTCTTCCATGATATCTCAGAAAACAATAGAAATAATTTGAAAATATTTTGAGTGCATAGTAAATATTTCCTGAGAAAAGAAAGTAATCTTTTTTTTTAATGCTGATAACTTTTAATTTTTGAACTTGTATCCGATGTTCTACTTTTCTGTTAATGACAAAATTTTAACTATACAGGATATAAATTTGAAACTTTATGCTAGTTTAGAGGAAAGTTTCTCCCATTGTTGTAAAAGACATCTGCAATTTGATGGTACTAGTATTGTAGTCAGTCCCTCGGTTCTGTCTACAACCACTTTCTCAATGACCTGTTAACTGGCCACAGATAAACCTACAACTAAAACTGGTGGTCATCAGTTGTGATTATATTTTTCATTGATATAGTTCCATAGGTAATGAAAAGCTAATGTATAACACGTAATACATTTTTTCTGTATCAATGCAGTTATTTCATTGTTTATCTTACTGGTTTTAGTTTCCTAATATTTCTATTATTGTTTCTCTTGTAGAATGTCAAGATCAAATTGACATCATACTTCAGAAAATTACTTGATAAAATGGCTTCTCACTTCAATTAATCAGTCTCCAATTATGAACTCAATTTTTTTTTGTTTTTAATTAAAATATTTTATCAGTTACATCTGTCTGAAGATCATTTCTTTATTATTATATTCAGCAATTCAATATATCACTTGTTTCATTGCAAGATCATGTTCCTAAATGCAACCCTCTGGAACCATAATATTTTTGCTTGACACTGATGATGTTAAATGCATTGGTAAGTGTATTTTTAAGTAGAATAAGATCTTGCTAGAATGAACGATACAAAAATAACCCCAAACTACAAATCTTTTGGGGCACTACATAACAATGTAATGAGACTTGTACATTATTTACAGGTTTGATAAACCAGGTATGCATACATGAGTTCACTTTTACTAAAACTGTTTCATTTTTTTGTCTAACCCCTAATTATTGATGTGAAAATATTGTTCACATCTACTGAGAGAGATCTCTAGATTTAAAGTTACGTAAAGCTATCTACGACATTTATTTTGGTAGATTTGAAAATCATTGTGCAAACAAGTAAATCAGTTAAAACAAAAATGTTAGAACAAGGTTATGTTGAATATTCTGCTCAGAATAATTTTGTCTCAGATTATCAATTTTTAGTTTGTCTAAATGCAAATATTTTAAAATTAGATTGAACACTAAAATCTATCATTTATATCTATTTGTAAAAACTAATAATTTCAATTTATTACAAGCCAGTTTAACAAGCAGTTTTTATTGTAAAAGAATTTTGTTAAATCATCATTATTACACACTGCCGGTAAATTTTCCATTCATTGCCAATAAGAGTCATAACAGTCATTACCAAAAGGGTAATCCTTGAACTTTGGACCTCAAGATTTTGGTAAAAATTGGGATAAAAGATTATTAAAAAACTGTGTTCAAAGGTGAACAAAATAAAAAACTAATATGTGTGTGTTTGTAATGATATTAACATGTCCCACCCAAAGTAAATGTTCATTAAATGTCATATGTAAATATTTGTTAAGATGCTGCAAACTGTTTCATTTCAGGATACACAGAAAATTTGTGTTGGTGTTAAGGCAAAACTTATTTAATTTTACCTCTCTTTTTGTCAGGTTAAATGTTAGAGATTTTGTTTCACTCTGGTTTAAAGCTATACTACTATTTTTGAGCCAAAGATCAATTTTCTGAAAAATTAAAATTCTTATCAAAATTTAAATCTGGCTAATTTAATCTGGCTTTAAATTTAATAATTCATGGCTGAAATTTGATAAAATGTCTACCCATGATAATGCATGAAAAATTAAAGAATATCATTGGCAAAGCAGATCAGTTTACTACGTTTAATTGTCTTAAGCATATTGGGAAGATTTTTTACATACAACACAAAGAATACACCTGAGAGTGGCCCAGGGACAACTGAGAGGCCACCATCCCTAGGCTATTTTCTAGATTTTTGGACCTCACAACTTAACTTTGACCAGTAAGGTAATTCCAGAAAAGACTTATGTTTATTTCCCTTAATTTCAATAATAAATAACAATTTATGTAATTGTTATTTATTATTATTTTTTTAATAAATTGTCAGGAAATCGGTTGTTAATATTTTTGTGTATTTCAAGAGATTTCAGAAACATCTAATCTGTCATCAAAGCTTAGAGGGTTTGACGAAAATAATTGAGTGCAATAATTACTTTTTTGATTTAAAGATATTTCAAAAATTATGTCCAAATTACCTGGGTTTTGGAAAGTGAATTACTATTTAATAAGATTTATAAAAGTTAGCATTACAAAAGATAACATGTAATCTTTTTTAACTCATATTAAATGAAACTAAAGGAATATAAATATATAGTTTCCATAGAAATAAATTTGTATTGTTGTTTGTAATTTTAAATAAATTTAACCAATTATCAATTTTTAATATTCTAGAATATCCACATGGTTGGTATAGTGGTGAAAGTGTCTTCCCAAATCAGCTGATTTACAAGTCGACAGATAAGAGGAGTTTCTTTTTAATGGATTTTAATCCATGATTGTGGATTTGAGTGGGTTTTGGTGGTTGGGATTCAATTAAGCGCACTTAATATCATCCTCTTTCATCGACATAAGCAATACTTCAATGGACTGCTGATGGCAGAACAGGTAAAAGTGAGAACAAAACATTCTAGAATATAGTCTAATTGTCTATCAAGATATCAATTAAAACTATGATTTATAATTTCCATGCAGTTAAAAAAGAATTCATATATTTTTTATGTAAAAGGTTTCCTTTGAATTTTGTGATTTGTTTTTCCTTAAATGGTTTCTGCATTATTATAGTAATCTACTACTGCTGCTTTCTCTGAAAATACATACTGTATTTATTAGCAAATAAGACCACTCGAGGGTTAACTATGATTAATCTTGTGATTACCCTAGAACAGTTGCAGCATGCCTCCCGGTCAAAGCAATATTTGCCAATATAGTTCATGATCTGATGGTGGAATCAAATTTTTATTGTGTTGTTACCTCTTTTTGGGTATGAAAATCGCTGTAAAGTTCATGTTATATATATAGAAATGATAAAAGATAAATTATTTGATATTTATTAAAACTATTGTATTAATCAATTTTGACAAGAATAATTAAAAAACCTAGTTTTTCAAATGTATAATTTTTTATATTGTTTTAGTGATATAAAAATAATAATTATTAAATGTTATATCATTAAAACAATTATTGTTTGTAATAATTATCTTTTGTAATATTTTAAAATTAGTGGTATAATTATTTATATTTACACTTTTAAAAATTAAGGTTTTTAATAATTGTGTAATATTCTTCCATTTAATTTTGCGGAGTTATAATATGAATACGTTAATAAAAACATTCATTATTCGGGAAAAAATATTTGCAATTTATATTTATACAAATAAGCATGACAGAGAATCAGCAAAAAATGCTAGCCTAAGAAAAATACTTTAAGACCAACTCAAGTTTACATTCAAACCTGTAATTTGTTGCATCTGTCAGTATTTCTTTTGGTTATTAGCCTTTGATTTCTCTGAGATTAATGATGCCCATTACACAGATCGTGTAGTGAAAACCCTTAGCCTGTTACTTAAGGGCAAACTACCATCTGAATTTCAACAAGCAGATTGTCACAGTATTCACTTTCTAAGGAAGAAGATATTGGGAAATCAATTTTCCCTTCATTTTTTTCTGTAAGCCTAGAGTAGAGTATTTGTTATTCTTGAGAATGTTTTGCTTTTTATATGAGTTTTTACTTTTTATATGAGTTACATGTTAATTAGTTGTAGCACCAAAATAACATGAATTGCAGCAGTTCAGTTACTTTTCAAGGTCTAATTACAGTAAAATGTTTTCCCCAAAATATTTCTAACCTTATTGATTTCTAATTTAATGTTATTGATTTCAGGGAGGATTTAAATTTTTAATTATACTTCCAAACAAAAAGAAGGGGCTAATACGTGTTGAAAAGAAACTAAAATCAAAATCAAGAGCACAACAAAACTCTTCTGCTTTAATTGAAGCATTTCGTGATATACAGGAAGATGAAGTTGATTTATTCCTTCCAAAATTCAAGCTTGAACAAAGCCATGAGCTGGAAGATATCTTAAAAACAGTAACAGTTCAAACAATATTTATAAATATATATATTATATAATTTGCAATGCAATATATTGTAAATAATATTTTACATATAATTTTTTATATTATGTTTATATACAAGGTGTCCGAAAAAAGTATTCCTTGGTTTTAAATAAAATTTTATTTATTACACTTATAATTACAAATGTATAAGTTTTGTTACATGAAAATACAAAATGCAGTCTAACAGGGTCGTACAAATTGAACGCATGGCTTATCGTTAAGTTTAATTTTGTGGAATTAATAAGTATGGGGTTTCAATCTCTTGCAAACTTCATGGACGGTCCTTTTAGGAATATATAGTTGATGATTAACATTATGTATGAACTGAACTTTATGGGCTTCGTTGGAAAGACAGCTAATTTTTTTCTGTTTTCCGCACATGTGTTAGGCCTACCTGGCGAGTGTCCTTTTAAGACGCTTTCGGTTTCCAAAACCTATCACACCACTTAAGTATCCTTTTGTCACTGGGAGAATTTCTTCAATTGACTCGAGTATGATTTCTTTCTACGACAGTCACTCACTTTGTTTCCACAGTACAAAAGCGTCACCACACTCTCTCTTATGGTGACCATGGTATTGAAGTCTGTGCTCACAACAGCTTGGCCTGTATACCAATCTTCTTTCTTTCTTTTCCTGTTTAGCCTGCGGTAACTACCGTTTATAGATAATTCTTCAGAGGATGAATGAGGATGATATGTATGAGTGTAAATGAAGTGTAGTCTTGTACATTCTCAGTTCGACCATTCCTGAGATGTTTTTTTTTTTTTTTTTTTTTTGGGGCGAAAAACGGAAGTACGTTATCATCGCCCGGAAAATAAATAAATAGATAAATAAATAAAAATAATTATAAAAATAAAAATAATTTAAGGTTTTTAGATAAAATTAATACTTAAAACTACTATCACAGAAACAAAATCCGGAATGGGTGTAAAAGGCCCATTCTCGGATAACAAAAACACTAATATGTAAAATAAAACTATGTTAAAAACTATCACATTAAAAATAAATAAAACTTAAAACTAAAAAAGGAGATAAAACTTAAAACTAATATCACAAAAATCTTACAACTAATATCACAGACGAGTTTAAAAAAAAAAAAAAAAAAAAAAAACAAAAAAATGAATATATATACAGGAAGGAAAAAAAAACAAAAAAAAACAACAAAAAAAAATCCGATAGGGAGTGTAAAAGGCTCCCTACTCGGATAACAAAAACAATACATAGGACAATACATACTTATTAAATTTTTTGCATTAACCCTATACTACGTAAAAATATAAACATCCGGTTTAAAACCTCCTTATCGTCACGCAAGATACCACGGATGTTACTAGGAATTTTAAATTTACGACGCAATGCCGCATAACATATGCAGTCCACGAGTATGTGGCGCACAGTCACGCGGCAGTTGCATCTTGCGCATAGAGGTGGTTGTCCTCTTGTAAACAGGTACTCGTGTGTGACTCTCGTGTGTCCTATCCGCAATTGACAGAGAACTACTTCCTCACGCCGGGGTTTTCTGTATGAGGAGTTCCATGGTAACACAGAATCTTTAATCTGACGGAGTTTATTATCAACGGTAGCTGTCCAATCACCTTGCCACCTTGTTCTTAATAATTGTTTTACATAGTTAATGAAATCAGAAGTAGCAACTCGGGTGGTGAAAGGAGGCTGGTTACATGCTTCTTTGGCAGCGGAATCTGCATGTTCATTACCTGGAATCCCTACATGGCTAGGGATCCAGCAAAAACTTAATTCTGTGTTACGATTATTCAACTCAGCGATTGCGTTGTAAATTTCAATGACGATAGGATGTTTGGAATAAAAGTTTTTTAAGGCTTGGAGAGCACTACACGAGTCACTGCAAATAAGAATTTTTCTATATTTAGGGTTAATGATGTTTAGAGCCTTATTTATAGCATATAGTTCAGCGGTAAACACACTCGTAATACCGGGTAGACCAAACATATAAGTTCTCTCATTAACAACAAATGCACACCCAACTGTATCATTTTGTTTCGATCCATCACTGTATACAACCGCGTCTGGTTTCATCTTGGAGAGAACACACTGAAACATTTGCTGAAAGACAATAGATGGTGTTGATTGTTTATTGTATGTGGTCAGGTCAAAATTAAAATTTATAAGGCTTATTCTCCACGGAGGATATGAGCAAGGATATATAGGAAAGAATGACGGTTTGTTAACATTTATATGCTGCAGCAGACGCCAGGTACGGATACCTACCGGTGCAGTACGACGAGGATGGTCCTCATACTTTCTTAGATTAGGATTTCTAAAGACTGACTCAAGAGCCGGGTGATTTGGTTGTCCTCTGAGACGAGCAAAATACGATAATAAAAGCTGGTCTCGTCTATCCCAAAGTGATGGTTCACCACAGTCTACCAGTAAGCTTGCGACAGGACTAGATCTAAACGCGCCTGTGGCTAGCCGAAGGAAAGCATGATGTACACTATCCAGCATTTTAAGCACGGTTTGACGAGCTGATGAGTAGGCCACACAACCGTAATCTAAACGGGAGCGAACAAAGGAATAGTAAAAACGTATCATACATGATCTATCGACTCCCCAGTTGGTGTTAGTAAGGACTCGCATCATATCTAAAATTTTGGAACATTTTGTTTTCAATTCTTTTAAATGTTTGACCCAAGTAAGACGACTATCAAAAATTAAACCTAAAAACTTAACGTAATTAGAGATAGTAATAGTCTCACCGTTCAGAAAAATTTGCGGAATAGAAGGGTTTCGTAGCCGAGAAAAGACTACACATTTTGTTTTTTCGGATGAAAATGTGAAACCAGTAATCCTGGACCAAGCTTCAAGGTGATATATAGTGTTCTGCAGTAGTCTCTCTGCTGTAGGTGCCGAACGGCTTGCAATGTAGATAGCAAAGTCGTCAGCAAATAGAGAGCATGAGACAGAAGCCTGAACACATTTGTTAATATCATTTATGGCTACAGAAAATAAGGTGGCACTTAATACACTACCTTGGGGCACTCCATTCTCCAAGATGACACTATCTGAGAGCGAATCATCCACACGAACACGAGCCGTTCGGTGATTTAAGAATCCCCGGATAAAAGCAAGCATATTGCCCTTGATTTCCCATTTTTGGAGAGTGTTAAGAATACCACGTCGCCAGGCTGTGTCATACGCCTTTTTTATGTCAAAGAAGATAGCGACGAGGTGTTGCCGATTGAGGAAAGCGTTTTGTATGGCTGTTTCTAGTGACACTAAATGGTCAATGGAAGATCGTCCTTGTCGAAAACCACACTGTTCTGGAGATAGAAAGCCATGTTTCTCCAAGTACCATGTAAGTCTGCGGTTTACCATTCTCTCCATTATTTTACACAACACGCTTGTTAATGAAATAGGGCGATAGCTTGAGGGGTTCGTCTGGTCTTTACCAGGTTTCAGTACTGGTATAATAAATGCTTCTGACCAGCCAGGTGGGAAGACTTGTTTGGAGAATATACCGTTGAAAATATTCAAAAGTTGTTGTAGTGCCGAATTAGGAAGGTGTGAAAGCATGGAAAGGCGAATGTTGTCCGGTCCAGGGGAAGTGTCCCGTGAATTTTTAAGTGCATGTAACAATTCTTTAAATACGAATGGAGTGTTTAATTCACCAACCGAATCACCAATGTTTAACGACAACACCTCCATTTGAATCTTGTACCGTTGAAAATCGTTATTATATGATGAGGTGAGAGACACCGAGCGGAAAGATTTTGCTAGACTATTTGCCACTTCCGAGGATGATGAAAGGAGTTCTCCTTCATCAATAAGACCAAGAATAGATTGTTTCGGTGATCCGAAGATTGCACGAATTTTCTTCCATACAGTAGACGTGGAAGTAGTGCGTGAGATAGTGCTCACGTATTTCGTCCATGAATTCCTCTTAGCGTCCAAGAATACTCGACGGCACACCGCTCTAGCCCTGCGGTATAAATTTAGATGTTCTGTTGTGGGCCTACGATTAAATTTACGTAGTGCCTGCCGTCGATTCCTAATAGCATTTTTGCATTCATCGTTCCACCATGGAACGAAAGGACGTCTAGGATTACCCGATGTTTGTGGGATATATCTGTTGGCATTCTTAAGTATCATGGACGTAAAAGAAGAATATTGGTCGAGGATGTTCGCTCCATCGTAATACTGAGATTGGAATGCTTTACAGTATCCGTTCCAATCTGCCTTTTCAACAATCCATCTCCGTGGCATTCTTTTAATCTCGCAGTCTACACCGAAACTAATAATAATTGGTCTATGATCACTGCCGTGATAGTCATCACAAATCGACCAATTAAAATGAGGGAGTACATTCGGTGAGCATATGGAAAGATCAAGGTTAGATACAGCACCAGTTGATAAGGACATAAATGTGTGTGATCCATTATTCAGTAGGCAAAGGTCAAAATCTTGTCTCAATCTGTTTATCATATTTCCTCGAGTGGAGCAGAAGGTTGAGCCCCAGGAAATATGATGGGCATTGAAGTCTCCTACTATTAACGATGGAGATGGTATTTGTGTAAGGAGATTTGAGACATCTAAAGCACTGAACACAGTGTTCGGTGAGAGATACAGATTGCAGATATGCAATTTGAAGGGAATAGTGACCTTTACTGCAATAGCAGGAATGACAGTGGTTAGTTGAATTCTTGTAGCTGACACCCCATTCTTCATGAAAATCGCTACTCCACCACTCTCCCTACTGTCTACTAGGCAGTCGTATCTCTCGCAGAAGTATCCTCTAAGTGTAATTCGGTCATGTTGTAGAAGGTGAGTTTCCTGGAAACACATGATTAGTGGATCATGTGTGTGCGCCAGTACTCTAATATCTTCAATGCGGGACCGAATACCTCTAACATTCCACTGAATAATGTTCATAAGTGTAAAAAACAAATAAAAAAATAAATTTCGGAAACTATATAAAAATTAGTTGTACGTGATTCGGTTTTTCTTTTTTGTATTTTTTATTTTAAAGAACTCCGATGCCCTAGGGTCGGGTGGTTCTTCAACCATATCCTCCAGTATATGAGGTGATGGTGGAGGAGATTTATTTGAATGGGATGCTGTAGTTGACATCCCAGAAGAGATAGTTATGTGGGTTCCCTTTATGGGGAGCTTATTAGGTGGCTTACTGCCAGCTGTGATAGTCGCTATTCGTGGCGGTACGATTTTGGGAATAGGAACTTTCGTATGTATCATACTGTTTGATTCACTAGCTGCGACGGAGGACTTTTTATTCATTTTTGTCAGCTCTGAGATAGTGGCTGTAAGTGAAGCTACTTGATCAGATAGCATCTGAACAAGTTTTTTAAGCTCATTGCAGGATCCGCACTGCTGATTATTAGCATTTGTAGGAATTTGTTTAGTTGTAGCGGTGGCAAAAGATACGTCTGGTTTAACCAGGTTCCGTGAGTTGTTTATCTTTTTATATTCTCTACGTGCAGCCGGAAAAGATAGTTTTTGCTCCGTACAGATTTTGAGAATTGCCTTTTCTTCTTTAAAAGTTGGGCAATCTCGGGAGCGGGCTGTATGTGGACCACTGCAGTTTGCACATTTTTCACTTTCTTCGCAGTTAGTGTCGTTGTGACCTTCTTTACCACATCGAGCACAGATCTCAGTTTTCGTGCAAGATGTTGTAGTATGACCAAAACCTTGGCATCTGAAACATCGCCGTGGGTTGGGTATGAATGGTCGTACCCGAACCGAGAGGTAACCCACTTTAATCTTTTCTGGTGGAACAGGGAGACTGAATGTTAATATAAGAGACGGTGTCGGTTCTTCTGTTCCATTCTGCCGTTTCATTATACGTTTCACTTCAACAACATCTTGGTGGCAAAGCTCGTCAACTATTTCAGAGATATCTATATCTAGAAGGTCTCTACAAAAAATTACACCCCGGCTCGTATTTAGCGTTTTGTGGCATTCTGCGCTTATATTTATGCCACCCATATTACGGAGACGTAAGATAGATCGACTCTGTTCATCATTGAATGTTTCAACCAGAATCGATCCGTCACGTAATTTCCTGATATTCTTAGGGGAGCCACTTGCACCTGTTAGGGTTTTATTTATAAGGAAGGGTGAAACCTTTTGGAGGGAGCCACCTTCCTGACTATTTCGGAGAACAATGAATCGAATATTTTTAGTGTTCATGTTTAAAGATTTGTAGTTCTCTTCCATAGGACTTTTATCCTCGTCAGATACAGCTGATCGAGGTCTCTTCGCAAGACATAATTTGGTGGTTTTTTCAGATGGACCACCAACCATCATTGTGTTTATTGTTGGAACTGAAATTTTGGTCCCACGAGTACCGGCGAAAAATGGACCACTCCAGCAGAGCGCACGCGTACTGGAGCTAGAGCTAAGTACAACTGGGTTCGCCCTGGTGCCCAGAGGACATCGTTCAAGACTCACTACGTAGAGCCATTCACCCATCGGCACGATTTGTTCCCACCTTGGGTTACGGTTGCGTTTCGTAAGATGTCGCAACACCACCGAGTGTTAATGTAAGAACTATCAGTGTAGGATGTTGTTGTGTAATTGTGTAAGTGTGTATGTTGTAATTTATGTAGTGTTCTTGGTGTAGTATATGTGTATAATGTAAAGTGTTCTGCAGCTCACTGTATAGTGGGAAGAATAGCTGCAGAGGCTAGGCCCGTGGGGACGCCAACCCCCAAAGTCTTAAAGAATAAGACTCCCCGTCGGGGAATTCCTGAGATGTGTGGTTAATTGAAACCCAACCACCAAAGAACACCGGTATCCACGATCTAGTATACCAATCTAACGCAGCTGTTATCTGATGGAGAATGTGTAACTTACAGGTGGCAATTAGTAACGCGTGACCGAGACATCAGACGAAGACTCGCGGCTGAGACAGGTAGCTTTATGTTTATTTTGTATACAGTTAAACGGAGAACATCTGTGAGAGAGAGAGAGAGAGACCAAGACAAACGACGGCGGGGTGCTACACAGATAATGGGCAAGCGACCGCTCTTGAACCAGTTGTGTAGCGGAGTCGCAAGAAATTAGCACATAGTTTGAGGTTAATTGGTAGATGCAAATTTTTGTATTGAAGAGAGAATCTTCTGATTAATTTAATCGAAGAAAATAGGCTCTATATGATCCTCAAAATGAATCGTATAAACTTGTGTGCATTCCAAAAAATATTTGTTGTGCTACTGCGGTGAAATTTAACAAAATAGGTATGTTATTTTTTGTATTGATTTTTAAAAACGATGAACAAAATTATCGTAAAATTGATTTATGTCTAGTTTATCCTGTTTATACGATTTTCTTGCCAAGAAACTGCCCCTGAATTTTAATTTAAAAAATCTTCCAATTGATCTCGCATTTCGAACCAGGTCCTGCTTCCGAAACCTTCCGCTCGATTCAAAGATCGCATATTATTTCGGGGTGCTTTTCAGCATTGAACTGGAAAACAGATCGGGTAAAATTGCTATACTTGAGTAAAATTTTCTGAAAACCAAAAGTAAACAGAATGCGTTTTCTGAAACTCTTCTTGCTTGATATACAATTACAAGCGATAATTAATATCTCCTTAGTTGTGTCATTTTTGGCAATTCTTCTCAGATATGTCTTCATCAATGCGGCTGTCTAATGCAAACGCTTCGTCGCCAATTAAAAAATGGTTTAACTTCGTATTAATTTCCGAAAAATTCCTTGGTTCAGGAAAATTTAAATCGCCTGTTATAATTTTCTTTCCCATAGTACTGATAATTGCACTGTCACCTTCTCTGCCATAAGCACCGACATCCACTACCATAAATTTATAATTAGCGTCCACAATTGCTAAAAGTACAATTGAAAAGAATTTTTTGTGATTAGAATAAGAATAAGGAACCACTGTTTCCCAGTGCCTTTAAACAAAACATTACATTTGGACATACAGGAATGGTAAATGGCCAATATCTACACCTATTTCTTCGGCTATAATATCAACATTCTCTCCTACAAGTGGTGCTTCCACCCCTGAACCACTTCAAGCAACGAATTTGTCAGTTCAGCAAGCGCCACGGCTATAGTTCAATGAAGAAATGTTTTACGAATATTATCCTATGTTATATAATATTGATAATATTATCTAATTAATGTCAATAAAATATAATTAAATGTTACATTTCTTACCGTAATGTGATTGGAGGTTTTTCTCGTGATGTGATACTTCCGCCTCGGGTTTTGATATCTTTTTCAACTAAATGTAATACCTAACTGACTTTGAATCAATCTGAAAAAATCTTTGAATTTTTCTTCCTATAATGGTAAATGGTTATTCAGTGATACTGAATAAACCTTCTGTGCTTCTTATCCTGTATTATGAACTCATTTCTCTTCGACGTTTTCAAAAAAGTAACAAAAACATTATGCCATCTTCTTCAAGCAATATTAGTATTAGATGCTTGAAAGTCATTTTACACTTATAAATTGTAAAAAGCGTACGTGTGTTCAGAAGGCACTGGATCGGCTGATAATTTCAAATTCAGTGGCATTGAATATTGTTGTCGCTCTCTGTCTCATATGACAAATTATGAACTGACAGACGGCACTGTCGCGCGTTTCAGTCTCACATCACCAAATGCCGGCTTAAAAATTAATTGTTGCTGTTTCAAGTTGCGTAAAACACTATGTGTGCTGCAAAATAAATACTACATTCGTTCTTGGAACCACAGGTTCTTTTTCGGAATCTTAAAATATTTTTATATTTTACCTGTTATAATATATATATATATATATATATATATATATATATATATATAACATAAGTTATAACCACACATATCTACTAATAATATAACATATAGTTTGTTATGTTTAATAAATCTAAGTTTTTCCTTAAAAGACGTTAACGATTGTTAACGTCTATATGCCTACAAGCCACCCATGATGATGATGAGGTACAGTGTGTATACGAAGAGATTGATGAAGCAATTAAACACGTAAAAGGAGATGAAAATTTAATAATAGTTGGAGATTGGAATGCAAGCATTGGAAAAGGCAAGGAAGGTAATATAGTGGGTGAATACGGGCTGGGCAAAAGGAATGAAAGAGGGGACCGACTTATAGAGTTTTGCACGAAGTATAATTTAGTAATTGCCAACACCCAATTTAAAAATCATAATAGAAGAATATACACTTGGAAAAAGCCAGGCGATACTGCAAGGTATCAGATAGATTATATCATGGTTAAGAAAAGATTTAGAAATCATCTCGTTGACTGCAAACCTTACCCTGGAGCAGATATTGATTGCGACAATAATTTATTGATAATGAAATGTAGATTGGGGTTTAAAAACCTGAAGAAAAGGTGTCAGATGAATCGGTGGAATTTAGAGAAGCTTGAGGAAGAGGAGGTAAAGAAGACTTTTGAGGAGGACATCGCAAGAGGTCTGGGTAAAAAAGATAAGGTAGAAAATGTAGAAGAAGAATGGGAGAATGTTAAAAAGTAAAATTCTTAAATCAGCAGAAGCAAACTTAGGCGGAATAAAGAGAACTGGTAGAAAACCTTGGGTTTCAGACGATATATTGCAGCTGATGGATGAACGTAGAAAATATAAGAATGCTAGTGATGAAAAAAGTAAAAGGAACTATCGGCAATTAAGAAATGCTATAAACAGGAAGTGCAAACTGGCGAAAGAAGAGTGGATTAAAGAAAAGTGTTCAGAAGTAGAAAGAGAAACGAACATTGGTAAAATAGACGGAGCCTACAGGAAAGTTAAGAAAAATTTTGAGGCATATAAATTAAAATCTAATAATGTGTTAAACAAAGATGGTACACCAATATATGATACGAAAGGTAAAGTCGATAGATGGGTGGAATATATTGAAGAGTTATACGGAGGAAATGAATTAGAAAATGGTGTTATAGAAGAAGAAGAGGAAGTTGAGGAGGATGAAATGGGAGAAACAATACTGAGATCTGAATTTAAGAGAGCATTAAAAGATTTAAATGGCAGAAAGGCTCCTGGAAAAGACGGAATACTTGTACAATTACTGCGCAGTGCAGGTGAGGAAGCGATTGATAGATTATACAAACTAGTGTTTAATATTTATTAAAAAGGGGAAGTTCCGTCAGACTTCAAAAAAAGTGTTATAGTCATGATACCAAAGAAAGCAGGGGCAGATAAATGTGAAGAATACAGAACAATTAGTTTAACTAGTCATGCATCAAAAATCTTAACTAGAATTCTATACAGAAGAATTGAGAGGAGAGTGGAAGAAGTGTTAGAAGAAGACCAATTTGGTTTCAGGAAAAGTATAGGGACAAGGGAAGCAATTTTAGGCCTCAGATTAATAGTAGAAGGAAGATTAAAGAAAAACAAACCAACATACTTGGCGTTTATAGACCTAGAAAAGGCATTCGATAACGTAGACTGGAATAAAATGTTCAGCATTTTAAAAAAATTAGGGTTCAAATACAGAGATAGAAGAACAGTTGCTAACATGAACAGGAACCAAACAGCAACAGTAACAATTGAAGAACATAAGAAAGAAGCCGCAATAAGAAAGGGAGTCCGACAAGGATGTTCCCTATCCCCGTTACTTTTTAATCTTTACATGGAACTAGCAGTTAATGATTTTAAAGAACAATTTAGATTCGGAGTAACAGTACAAGGTGAAAAGATAAAGATGCTACGATTTGCTGATGATATAGTAATTCTAGCCGAGAGTAAAAAGGATTTAGAAGAAACAATGAATGGCATAGATGAAGTCCTATGCAAGAACTATCGCATGAAAATAAACAAGAACAAAACAAAAGTAATGAAATGTAGTAGAAATAACAAAGATGGACCACTGAATGTGAAAATAGGAGGAAAAAAGATTATGGAGGTAGAAGAATTTTGTTATTTGGGAAGTAGAATTACTAAAGATGGACGAAGCAGGAGCGATATAAAATGCCGAATAGCACAAGCTAAACGAGCCTTCAGTAGGAAATATAATTTGTTTACATCAAAAATTAATTTAAATGTCAGGAAAAGATTTTTGAAAGTGTATGTTTGGAGTGTCGCTTTATATGGAAGTGAAACTTGGATGATCGGAGTATCTGAGAAGAAAAGATTAGAAGCTTTTGAAATGTGGTGCTATAGGAGAATGTTAAAAATCAGATGGGTGGATAAAGTGACAAATGAAGAGGTATTGCGGCAAATAGATGAAGTAAGAAGCATTTGGAAAAATATAGTTAAAAGAAGAGACAGACTTATTGGCCACATACTAAGGCATCCTGGAATAGTCGCTTTAATATTGGAAGGACAGGTAGAAGGGAAAAATTGTGTAGGCAGGCCACGTTTGGAATATGTAAAACAAATTGCTAGGGATGTAGGATGTACAGGGTATACTGAAATGAAACGACTAGCACTAGATAGGGAATCTTGGAGAGCTGCATCAAACCAGTCAAATGACTGAAGACAAAAAAAAAGAAAAGAAAAAAAAAAGTTTTTCCTAATATGTCATATAGTTTGTATATTTAATGTTTGATTTGGATTATATCATAGAAGAAATATGAGAGGTTGCATGCATTATTTGATTATTATCTTAGACTCCAAACTGGCCCCCTTTGTCATATTCCGGTTAGAAAACTGAGTCTGTAGATAAGCTGTAAGGCAGTCAAACCCCCTCTCCCAAACAGTAAAATAGTTGCTTCGCTGTTTGGTGACCTAGATACACCTGTATGTCCGAGTCAATTTATTATCAGAATCTTCTTAGCTAAACTGGTTTTCATAGTCAGATAATCCTTTACATATTCCAAGAAGAAATTTTTAGGTAAATTAAAAACTGTAATTAAAAAAATGATCTGTGACAGTATTTATTATACTTTATGTTCTCCTTCATTCCCTTTTATTATTTTGCAATATTGATTAAAAAAAGAGATATTATTGTTCGAGATATGACCTGTATGTGAAATTCATTATCTCCTGAGTAGTTTTTTCTTATTGTTTGAATTTTGTATTATTTTATCATTTAGGTATTACTATATTCATTCTCTTACAGAAGAACTAGATATAAATAAATATTCACTCTCAATTTAAATGTTTTGTTGAAAATATATAAATAATAGAAGTAAAGTAATAAAAGGAAAATATATTTGCTTATATATATTTTCCTTTTTATTTTGACAATATAAATTATTATAACTAAATAATTCCTTATCAAGATTTATATTAAGAACCAATATTTTATAGCATTAAAATGGATTTTTTCATAGAAAGGTAGTTTTTACATAAACCATTAAGTACAATCATTTCAGATTTCAACTAAGTGTATTTCAAATTGTGATTTATTTTCAGTTACAGGCCAAGTTTATGAGACAGTAATGTTAATTTTAAATTTTAATGTTTTTACTTACTTGTATCGGAAATAATGAAGTATTGTGATTGTGAAAAATTTTGGTTTTCAAATTTAAACAGAAATATCCATTTTGACTAGTTTCAGCGTGGCATCTGTATGTATGTACATATATGTATGTATCTCGCATAAATAAAAAATGATTAGCCATAGAGTGTTGAAATTTTGGATTTAGGGCTGTTGTAACATCTAGTTGTGCACCTCCCATTTTGACTGCAGTCGACTGAAACAAGTGTCCAAAGTCCAAAATCCAAAAACATTTGGATTTTGGGCATTTTCTTAACTGCAGTAATAGGTCCTCAATGAGAGCTTTTCAATGATGTATCATAAGTGGTACTTATTTTAATTGGTTTCAGACCAAATAGAATTTTAATCAATGAAATATTTGGATCTTTGAAGGGGAAGGTACATCAGTTCAAATCAGACTTCATCACTTTTTTAAAATTTAAAAAAAAAATTAAATAAGTTGATTTATTAGTAATTATTAATCTGATTGTAAAAACATTTTTAACGATAAATAATAATTCAATAATAACAATAGAAAAAAAATGAAATAAAATTTGATGTACTTCTCACTTTTAAAAAATGTGTATATGTAATTTAATAGGGATATAAAGAAGCCATGTGGTGTCCACATCAGATTTTTTCATTATGGGAAAAACTAGTTTAGAAATTTAAGGTTGCTTTGAAGGAAACACCTGTATTTAAAATATTAAGTTCTTGCAGAAGGTATAAAGTAAAGTATACATCTACATTATAACAAAACTTTTATTTTTTGGAGAGAATGTGTGAATATAAATTTTAATCACTTGATTAATATTTTATGAGCTTCTTCAAAAGATGGTTAAAATTCAGTAGTAGACAATGTTAGATTGCTGAGCTTAGGTAAAAGTGAATTATTTCCATTTATTTTCTCTTAATCATTGAATTCGCTCTGTCTTGCTAGTTTAACAAATTCAAATTAATCAAAGGCAAGCCTTTTATCCTATCTGTAGAAGGCTTTTTCAGTAAATAGTGAATAGATAGAAATTCTTTTGGTACATCAAGTATTTGGAAATTGCTTCCTTCATAATGAGTAGTTAATCAATGTAGGGTCTTATGTTGAAATTGTTTGACAAATAGTAGTAATATGATAATCTTTAAATAACATATATTCTCATGGGTCTTAAACACATAACTTAGTTACAAGTTATTTCAGAAAGTATTTATAATTCTGATAAGGAGATAGGAAAATTTTCTTTGTCCACACGTATCATTTATGTTTATTAATACTTTAATGAATACAATACTAATATCATTCATCATTTTGAAATCACTGAAGTTAGGCTGTGTTGTAATTTTTAGATGGGATTGAATACAATTTTCTCTGATAAAGCAGATTTTAGCAAACTTTCATCTGTGCCAGTAAAAGTATCTAATGTTGTTCAAAAAACATTTATCAATATTGATGAGAATTCTACAGAAGCTGTAGTTGCTACTGGTAAGTCATTTTTTTTTTTTTACTTATTATGCGAAGAAAATTGGACCACATTAATTAAATTAGATGATTAATCTATCAAGATTGTCAAACTTTCTTTTAACTTCCAACGCTTGTATTTCATTTTCAAGGAAGAAAATATTTTCAGTAAAACACTAGGAGTTACAATCAAATGTGTTTTTAAATTCTAAGTTAATGTTACCTTGCTTTCTAAGAAATCTTAAAATTTCAAGGTAGTTAACAAACATATTATCCCTTAGAGTCAAGGTATATTATAACTCCCATATTGTTTCATGAAAAATTTGAATAGATTTTTTTATTTAAATACGAAGATTGTGTAGTATTTAAATCTGTATAAAAGTAATTAACTGTCTTTATTACGTTCAAATTCTATTAAAGTTACTTTTATACAGATCAGCTGATTTTAAAGTCAAGAGTTCTAATCCTAGTTCTAATCAAAGTTCAAATCCTAGTAAAGGCCACACATTAGCGTTCAAGTCCTAATAAAGTCAGTTATTTTTATATGGATTTGAATACTAGATCATGGATACCGGTGTTCTTTGGTGGTTGGGTTTCAATTAACCACACATTTCAGGAATAGTCAACCTGAGACTGTACAAGCCTATACTGTATTTAATTCATACATATCATTCTCATTCATCCTCTGAAATAATACCAGAAGACTAAACAGAAAAGAAAGAAGAGGTGTGATTGTCTAGTTCCATATCTCTTTTTTGATAGGATTTATTTGTATTGATCATTATTATTGTAGTGTTCACATGCACAAGCTTCAGACATGTGGTGATATCAAGCCAAAAGATCAGTACCAAATATTTTACTCTTGTGTAAGTTTTAATTTTTTTTTTTACTCTTTTACAGAAAAGTATTTTTAAAATTGCAGAATGTAATTCTGTATTTATTATATAAAGTTTTTCCTTTGTTCCCTCTCCCCTCAGTTGAAAAATATTTTTTTTTTTATTTTATATAATATTTAGGAATTATTTTTAAAAAAACAGCCTCATTAAAAAAAAAATTGTTTTTTATGGAAATATTTTTATATGTTTCAGGTGTGGATTTGTCATTTCGTATGGGTTGTTTAGAAAGAAATATAATTAAAGCAGACCATCCATTTTTATATGCAATTGTACACGAGTCAACAGATACCCCTTTATTTGTTGGAAAATTCATAAAACCTTAAAAAACTGTGAATATTAAAGAGCTGTAAAACGCACAGTTGATTATCTTATAGTTTAAAACAATATTCTTTTTTAATAAAGATGGTTAACCATGCTTGGAAAACTTATTGTGTTACAAATCATTCATCTTACCTATCATAAAAATTTAATAATGGTAATATTAAGAAATTCTTGGTTATTAGAAACAAATTAAATTATATTTTTGCTATGGTCTATTTTATGGCTGTTTAAACTGGTTCATAATTTTAGTAGTTCCTTTCTTATTCCATGAAAACTCCAATTTATTCAATTTTTGAATTAAAAATGTCCTGATAAATTATTATTTTTATCAGATGTATCAGACAATGGATTTACAAAGGTTATACTTAGTAAATTTCTTTCAGATTAAAATGCCAATTTTAATTAATTTTTTTTCAAAATATTCACTAATTCCTTCTAAATCAAAGGAATATTGAAAGGACTTCACTTATCCATTCTATGATTAATTGGACATTTCGGATTTAAACCAAGAGTGTCTTTAAACTGAAACCTATCAGGCATATTAAACTTCTTCTATATTAAAAATTAACATAATATAAATAAGGTTAGCTATAAAAGCCTCATCTTCATAAAAGCATATACAACTATTACAATAGATATATTAAATGTATACATTTAAATGTCTACGTTTTCATAAAATAATTATGTAATTTAGTTTAATTAATGTAGATTCAGTAATTTTAATAAAAAAAGTTACTTTATTAATTTATTTACAATAAAAGTCATTTTTACAATGACAATTAATTAATGTAACTGTGGAGAGTTTAAAAGCAACATTTTGCATTTAAATTAATTTACTTCTTATGACATTACTTAACCATAAAATTATATCAATATCCACTTAAAGTCCTCATCCAAAAATATTTTTATAACAAAAAATTCACGTTTTCATAATTTTGTATGATTTATTATAAAAATATTTTTTCTTAGTATAAATAATTAAAAAGTCAGAAAATTACAAAAAATTAGTTCCAGAATGCCTTTTTATTCAGGAAATCATTTTATTACAAATTCATTTAACATTAGTAACAAATGAAGATCAGGTAAGTGGTGTTTAAGTATCTTTTCTGATCTTAAAACAACCAGCAGTTTAAGTGTGTATTTTGGACTAGCTTGGATCTGAGTCTTTGTGGAGACAGAATGTAATTTTTTCATTTATTTATAAAACATAGATAAATAAATATTCTGATCATAATATTAATTATAGATTATATTATTGATATCCAGAATGGGTAGATACCAATACTGATGATGGTATTAGTAATACAATTCATATCAGTAATACATTTATGTGTCATTTTAGATAAGATACAAATTTAAGATACTTAGTCTGCAATATTTCAAGGGAATAATAAGTAACACACAATAAATAGTTGCAAGTAAATTTAAATTCCAATATGAACGTTCAAGCTTAATCATAAATCACAAATCATTAATTTAAGCACCATTCAGTCCACAAGAACAAACATTAATGATAAAGAAAAAATAATACAAACAAGAAGAAAAGTATGAGAAGTAACAAAGAAATTAGATATGACACCACAAAACTCAGCGGTGTTAGATTCCATACTGTTAGGCAGATCAATATTGAGTACATGGACACATCTCAACCGTCGGACGTTCCTGTTGTTAATATTTTAAAACTTAGTGGTATAATTATTTATATTTACACTGTTTAAAATTAAGGTTTTTATAATTGTGCATTATTCTTCCATTTAATTTTGGGGAGTATTATATGAATACATTAATAAAAACATTTTTTTCAAAATGAATAATGAAAAACAAATTGATAATTCGGGAAAAAAATTTGGATTTTATAAAATTTATACAAAAAAGGATGACAGAAAATCTCATCTGACGTTATGAAAATCATTTTTATTTGTAACTAGTTAAATATAACTAAATAGTATCCATGGAAATAAATTTTTAATTTGTATTGTTTAAAATTTTAAATAAATTTTAGCAATTATCATTCTTTTAACATTTTATAATATCCACCGGGTTGGTCTAGTGGTGGTACCCAAATTACCTGATTTGAAATTCAAGTATTCCAGCATTCAAGCCGTACTCCTTCTATTAAAATACAAACTGAATATTGCTGATAGTTTAATTCAGGTAATAATTATTTTTTATTATATTATAATTATTTAAAAAAATAAGAGGTATAAATTAATTTAATTAAACTGTCAGGAAATCAGTTGTTAATATTTTTGTTTATTTCAAGAGATTTCAGAAACATCTATCTAATCTGTCATCCAATTTTAGAGGGTTTGAAGAAAATTTTGTATTTTAATAAAAGGAGTACGGCTTGAATGCTGGAACACTTGAATTTCAAATCAGGTAATTTGGGTACCACTAGACGATCCCGGTTGATATTCTAAAATGTTAAAATAAAGATAATTGCAAAAATTTTAAACAATAAAAAGTAAAAATTTATTTCCATGGACAATATACAAATTAAAAATTTATTTCCATGGATACTATACAAATTAAAAATTTATTTCCATGGATACTATATATTTATATTTAACTACTTACAAATAAAATGATTTTCATAAAGTCAGATGAGATTCTGTCATGTTTATTTGTATAAATTTTAACTGCAAATATTTTTTCCCGAATTATCAATTCGTTTTTCATTATTTATTTTGAATAAATGCTTTTATTAAAGTATTCATATAATATTCCGAAAAATTAAATGGAAGAATATTACACAATTATTAAAAACCGTAATTTTTAACCGTGTAAAATATAATAATTATACCACTAACTTTTAAAATATTACAAAAGATAATTATTACAAACAATAATTGTTTTAATGATATAACATTTAATAATTATTATTTTTATATCATTCAAACAATCCAAAAATAATTATACATTTGAAAAAACGAGGTTTCTTAATTATTCTTGTTAAAATTGATTAATACAATAGTTTAAATAAGTAAAAAATAATTTAACTTTTATCATTTCTTTATATACAACATGAATTTTACAGCGATTTTCATTCCCAAAAACAGATAATGCTAATAGACCTAATAGACTAATAGACCATTACCAATCTGTTTCTTAATATTACAACACAATAAAAATTCGACTCCAACATCAGATCATGAACTCTATTGACAAACATTGCTTTGACCGGGAGGATTGCTACAACTGTTCTTCTAGGGTAATAACAAGATTAATCATAGTTAACCGTCGAGTGGTCTTATTTGCTAATAAATACAGTATGTATTTTCAGAGAAAGCTGCAGTAGTAGATTACTCTAACAAGGCAGAGACCATTTACTAAACAGATTAGGAAAAACAAATCACAAAATTCAAAGGAAACCTTTGGAAAACAGTAATTATTACACTCAAATATTTTCGTAAAACCCTCTAAAATTTGATGACAGATTAGATGTTTCTGAAATCTCTTAAAATAAACAAAAATATTAACAACTGAATTCCTGACATTTAAATTAAAGTAATTTATACCTCTAATTTTTTTACATAATTGTAATATAATAAAAAATAATTATCACATAGATTATTTAATTTTTACATTAAAATTATCTAAAAAAAAGGATATGTTAATTATATTATTAATGAAATCAACTGGATAAGATTTTTGTAATGTTTTTTATTTTTTGCTTCTTGTATGGAACCCTGAAACATTGTGTACTATCTGTCAAATATATTTAACAAGTAGTTTTTTTAAAGGAAATTCTAAATTAATCAGTATTTTTGATCTAGTGTCTTACTGTTTTTATGTAACAATCTTTTTTTGAAAAACAGTTATATTTATATTACAGTACCTTTTGTTTTTGTGCCGAAGTAATGACACATTTATGAGAATCGTAAACTACAGTTTATAATTTCATTGTAATTTTTTCAATAACTGTTTGTACTTTTAACACATGTGCGCACATGCTCACAAATATAAAATGAACACAATTTCAGTCACCATACTTGCAAGTGTATTAATATTAAACAACAACCTTGACAAAGAGGTAATAATTATAATTAGCCCAAAACGCTAAAACACGTGATGTTATTTGTATGTTAGATGGATAATGTTCATCTAATCATATCTGTAGGATATCCTAACTGTGGGTCCTCCTAAGAAAACAAAACCAACAGCAATATTCTGTTTGTATGTTAATAAAAGGAGTGTGGCTTGAATGCTGGAACTCTTGAATTTTAAATCAGGGTATTTGGGTACCACTAGACCAACCCGGTGGATATTACAAAATGTTAAAAGAATGATAATTGCTAAAATTTATTTAAAATATTAAACAATAAAAATTAAAAATTTATTTCATGGATACTATACAAATTAAAAATTTATTTCAATGGATACTATATATTTATATTTAACTAGTTACAAATAAAATGATTTTCATAACATGAGATGAGATTCTCTTTCATGCTTATTTGTATAAATATTAATTGCAAATATTTTTTCCCGAATAATGAATGTTTTTATTAACGTATTTATATTATACTCCGCAAAATTAAATGGAACAATATTACACAATTATTAAAAACCTTAATTTTTAACCGTGTAAAATATAAATAATTATACCACTACCTTTAAAAATATTACAAAAGATAATTATTACAAACAATAATTGTTTTAATGATATAACATTTAATAATTATTATTTTTATATCATTCAAACAATCCAAAAAAAATTATACATTTGAAAAAACTAGGTTTCTTAATTATTCTTGTTAAAATTGATTAATACAATAGTTTAAATAAGTAAAAAATAATTTAACTTTTATCATTTCTTTATATACAACATGAATTTTACAGCGTTTTTCATTCCCAAAAACAGATAATGCTAATAGACCTAATAGACTAATAGGCCATTACCAATCTGTTTCTTAATATTACAACACCATAAAAATTTGATTCCACCATCAGATCATGAACTGTATTGACAAATATTGCTTTGACCGGGAGGATTGCTACAACTGTTCTTCTAGGGTAATCACAAGATTAATGTTAGTTAACCCTCGCTAATAAATACAGTATATATTTTCAGAGAAGGCAGCAGTAGTAGATTACTACAATAATGCAGAAACCATTTAAGGAAAAACAAATCACAAAATTAAAAGGAAACCTTTTACATAAAAAATATATGAATTCTTTTTTAACTGCATGTTAATTATAAATCATAGTTTTAATTTATATCTTGATAGACAAATAAAATTTCAATAGCTATATTCTAGAATGTTTTGTTCTCACTTTTACCTGTTCTGCCATCAGCAGTCCATTGAAGTATTGCTTATGTCGATGAAAGAGGATGATAATAAGTCTGCATAATTGAATCCCAACCACCAAAACCCACTCAAATCCATTAAAAAGAAACTCCTCTTATCTGTAACTTTCGACTTGTAAATCAGCTGATTTGGGAAGACACTTTCACCACTATACCAACCAGGTGGATATTCTAGAATATTAAAAATTGATAATTGGTTAAATTTATTTAAAATTACAAACAACAATATAAATTTATTTCTATGGAAACTATATATTTATATTCCTTTAGTTTCATTTAATATGAGTTATAAAAGATTAGATGTTATCTTTTGTAATGCTAACTTTTATAAATCTTATTAAATAGTAATTCACTTTCCAAAACCCAGGTAATTTGGATATAATTTTTGAAATATCTTTAAATCAATAAAAATAGTAATTATTACACTCAATTATTTTCGTCAAACCCTCTAAGCTTTGATGACAGATTAGATGTTTCTGAAATCTCTTGAAATACACAAAAATATTAACAACCGATTTCCTGACAATTTATTAAAAAAACAATTATAAATAACTATTACATAAATTAGTTGATTTTTACATTAAAATTATCTAAAAAAAAATTCAAATATTAATTATATTATTAATGAAATCAGTCGGGTAAGATTTTTGTAATGTTTTTATTTTTTGCTTCTTGTATTGAACCCTAAAACATTGTGTACTATCTGTCAAATATATTTAACAAGTATTTTTTTTTTAAAGGAAATTCTACATTAATAAGAGTTTTTGATCTAGTGTCTTACTGATTTTTATGTAACAAACATTTTTTTGGAAAACATTTATATTTATAGTACAGTATAATGATGCATTTATGAGAATAGTACACTACAGTTTATAATTTCATTGTAATTTTTTCGAAAACTGTTTGTACTACTAGTGTTCGATAACACAATTTCAGTCACCATACTTTCAAGTGTACTAATATTAACGACAACCTTGATATTCTACAAAGTGATAAATAATTGTAAATAGCCCAAAACACGTGTTGTTATTTGTATGTTAGATGGATAATGTTCATGTAATCATATCTATAGGATATCCTAACTGTGTGTCCTCATAACAAAACAAAACCTACAGCCATATTCTGTTTGTATGTTAATAGAAAGAGTCTGGCTTGAATGCTGGAACTCTTGAATTTTAAATCAGGGTATTTGGGTACCACTAGACCAACCCGGTGGATATTAAAAAATGTTAAAAGAATGATAATTGCTAAAATTTATTTAAAATATTAAACAATAAAAATTAAAAATTTATTTCATGGATACTATACAAATTAAAAATTTTTTTCTATGGATACTATATATTTATAATTAACTAGTTACAAATAAAATGATTTTCATAACATGAGATGAGAATCTTTTTCATGCTTATTTGTATAAATATTAATTGCAAATATTTTTTCCCGAATAATGAATGTTTTTATTAACGTATTTATATTATACTCCGCAAAATTAAATGGAAGAATATTACACAATTATGGAAAACCTTAATTTTTAACAGTGTAAATATAAATAATTATACCACTAAGTTTTAAAATATTACAAAAGATAATTATTACAAACAATATGTGTTTTAATGATATAACATTTAATAATTATTATTTTTATATCATTAAAACAATCTAAAAAATAATACATTTGAAAAAACTAGGTTTTTTAAGTATTCTTGTTAAAATTGATTAATACCATAGTTTAAATAAATATCAAATTATTTAACTTTTATCATTTCATTATATATAACATGAATTTTACAGCGATTTTCATACCCAAAAAGAGGTAATGCTCATACTAGAAGCAAACATAAAACTAATAGACAAATACCAATCTGTTTCTTAATATTACAACACCATAAAAATTTGATTCCACCATCAGATCATGAACTCTATTGACAAATATTGCTTTGACCGGGAGGATTGCTACAACTGTTCTTCTAGGGTAATCACAAGATTAATCTTCGTTAACCCTCGCTAATAAATACAGTATATATTTTCAGAGAAAGCAGCAGTAGTAGATTACTACAATAATGCAGAAACCATTTAAGGAAAAACAAATCACAAAATTCAAAGGAACCCTTTTACATAAAAAATATATGAATTCTTTTTTAACTGCATGTTAATTATAAATCATAGTTTTAATTTATATCTTGATAGACAATTAAAATTTCAATAGCTATATTCTAGAATGTTTTGTTCTCACTTTTACCTGTTCTGCCATCAGCAGTCCATTGAAGTATTGCTTATGTCGATGAAAGATGATGATATTAAGTGCGCATAATTGAATCCCAACCACCAAAACCCACTAAAATCCATTAAAAAGAAACTCCTCTTATCTGTAACTGTCGACTTGTAAATCATCTGATTTGGGAAGACACTTTCACGACTATACCAACCAGGTGGGTATTCTAGAATATTAAAAATTGATAATTGGTTAAATCTATTAAAAATAACAAACAACAATACAAATTTATTATTTCTTTAGTTTCATTTATTATGTGTTAAAAAAGATTAGATGTTATCTTTTGTAATGCTAACTTTTATAAATCTTATTAAATAGTAATTCACTTTCCAAAACCCAGGTAATTTGGACATAATTTTTGAAATATCTTTAAATCAATAAAAATAGTAATTATTACACTCAATTATTTTCGTCAAACCCTCTAAGCTTTGATGACAGATTAGATGTTTCTGAAATCTCTTGAAATACACAAAAATATTAACAACCGATTTCCTGACAATTTATTAAAAAAATAATTAATTAACTATTACATAAATTAGTTGATTTTTACATTAAAATTATCTAAAAAAAAATGCATATATTAATTATATTATTAATGAAATCAGTCGGGTAAGATTTTTGTAATGTTTTTATTTTTTGCTTCTTGTATGGAACCCTAAAACATTGTGTACTATCTGTCAAATATATTTAACAAGTATTTTTTTTTTTTAAAGGAAATTCTACATTAATTACCGAAATTAATATTAGCGAGGGTTAACCAAGATTAATCTTGTGATTACCCTAGAAGAACAGTTGTAGCAATCCTTCCGGTCAAAGCAATATTTGTCAATAGAGTTCATGATCTGATGGTGGAATCAAATTTTTATGGTGTTGTAATATTAAGAAACAGATTGGTATTTGTCTATTAGTTTTATGTTTGCTTCTAGTATGAGCATTACCTCTTTTTGGGTATGAAAATCGCTGTAAAATTCATGTTATATATAATGAAATGATAAAAGTTAAATTATTTGATATTTATTTAAACTATGGTATTAATCACTTTTAACAAGAATACTTAAAAAACCTAGTTTTTTCAAATGTATTATTTTTCAGATTGTTTTAATGATATAAAAATAATAATTATTAAATGTTATATCATTAAAACACATATTGTTTGTAATAATTATCTTTTGTAATATTTTAAAACGTAGTGGTATAATTATATATATTTACACTGTTAAAAATTAAGGTTTTCAATAATTGTGTAATATTCTTCCATTTAATTTTGCGGAGTATAATATAAATACATTAATAACATTCATTATTCGGGAAAAAATATTTGCAATTAATATTTATACAAATAAGCATAAGAGAGAATCTCATCTCATGTTATGAAAATCATTTTATTTGTAACTAGTTAATTATAAATATATAGTATCCATGGAAATAAATTTTTAATTTGTATAGTATCCATGAAATAAATTTTTAATTTTTATTGTTTAATATTTTAAATAAATTTTAGCAATTATCATTCTTTTAACATTTTTTAATATCCACCGGGTTGGTCTAGTGGTACCCAAATACCCTGATCTAAAATTCAAGAGTTCCAGCATTTAAGCCACACTCCTTTTATTAACATGCAACCAGAATATTGCTGTTGGTTTTGTTTTGTTAGGAGGACACACAGTTAGGATATCCTATAGATATGATTAGATGAACATTATCCAACTAACATACAAATAACAACACGTGTTTTGGTCTATTTACAATTATTTATCACTTTGTAGAATATCAAGGTTGTCGTTAATATTAGTACACTTGAAAGTATGGTGACTGAAATTGTGTTATCGAACACTAGTAGTACAAACAGTTTTCTAAAAAATTACAATGAAATTATAAACTGTAGTTTACGATTCTCATAAATGCATCATTATACTGTACTATAAATATAACTGTTTTCCAAAAAAAGTTTGTTACATAAAAATCAGTAAGACGCTAGATCAAAAACTCTTATTAATGTAGAATTTCCTTTAAAAAAAAAAATACATTTAAATATATTTGACAGATAGTACACAATGTTTTATGGTTCCATACAAGAAGCAAAAAATAAAAACATTACAAAAATCTTCCCTGACTGATTTCATTAATAATATAATTAATATATGATTTTTTTTTAGATAATTTTAATGTAAAAATCAACTAATTTATGTAATAGTTATTTATAATTATTTTTTTAATAAATTGTCAGGAAATCGGTTGTTAATATTTTTGTGTATTTCAAGAGATTTCAGAAACATCTAATCTGTCATCAAAGCTTAGAGGGTTTGACGAAAATAATTGAGTGTAATAATTACTATTTTTATTGATTTAATGATATTTCAAAAATAATGTCTAAATTATACCTGGGTTTTGGAAAGTGAATTACTATTTAATAATATTTATAAAAATTAGCATTACAAAAGATAACATCTAATCTTTTTTAACTCATATTAAATGAAACTAAAGGAATATAAATATATAGTTTCCATAGAAATAAATTTGTATTGTTGTTTGTAATTTTAAATAAATTTAACCAATTATCAATTTTTAATATTCTAGAATATCCACCTGGTTGGTATAGTGGTGAAAGTGTCTTCCCAAATCAGCTGATTTACAAGTCGACAGTTACAGATAAGAGGAGTTTCTTTTTAATGGATTTGAGTCGGTTTTGGTGGTTGGGGTTCAATTAAGCGCACTTACTATCATCCTCTTTCATCGACATAAGCAATACTCAATGGACTGCTAATGGCAGAACAGGTAAAAGCGAGAACAAAACATTCTAGAATATAGCTATTGAAATTTTAATTTTCTATCAAGATATAAATTAAAACTATGATTTATAATTAACATGCAGTTAAAAAAGAATTCATATATTTTTTATGTAAAAGGTTTCCTTTGAATTTTGTGATTTGTTTTTCCTTAAATGGTTTCTGCATTATTTTAGTAATCTACTACTGCTGCTTTCTCTGAAAATATATATTGTATTTATTAGCGAGGGTTAACTAAGATTAATCTTGTGATTACCCTAGAAGAACAGTTGTAGCAATCCTCCCGGTCAAAGCAATATTTGTCAATATAGTTCATGATCTGATGGTGGAATCAAATTTTTATTGTGTTGTTACCTCTTTTTGGGTATGAAAATCGCTGTAAAATTCATGTTTTATATATATATAGAAATAATAAAAGTTAAATTATTTGATATTTATTTAAACTATTGTATTAATCAATTTTGACAAGAATAATTAAAAAACCTAGTTTTTTCAAATGTATAATTTTTTTGATTGTTTTAGTGATATAAAAATAATAATTATTAAATGTTATATCATTAAAACAATTATTGTTTGTAATATTTTAAAATTAGTGGTATAATTATTTATATTTACACTTTTAAAAATTAAGGTTTTTAATAATTGTGTAATATTCTTCCATTTAATTTTGCGGAGTATAATATAAATACGTTAATAAAAACATTTATTATTCAGGAATAAATATTTGCATTTAATATTTATACAAATAAGCATAAGAGAGAATCTCATCTCATGTTATGAAAATCATTTTATTTGTAACTAGTTAATTATAAATATATAGTATCCATGGAAATAAATTTTTAATTTGTATAGTATCCATGAAATAAATTTTTAATTTTTATTGTTTAATATTTTAAATAAATTTTAGCAATTATCATTCTTTTAACATTTTTTAATATCCACCGGGTTGGTCTAGTGGTACCCAAATACCCTGATCTAAAATTCAAGAGTTCCAGCATTTAAGCCACACTCCTTTTATTAACATGCAACCAGAATATTGCTGTTGGTTTTGTTTTGTTAGGAGGACACACAGTTAGGATATCCTATAGATATGATTAGATGAACATTATCCAACTAACATACAAATAACAACACGTGTTTTGGTCTATTTACAATTATTTATCACTTTGTAGAATATCAAGGTTGTCGTTAATGTTAGTACACTTGAAAGTATGGTGACTGAAATTGTGTTATCGAACACTAGTAGTACAAACAGTTTTCGAAAAAATTACAATGAAATTATAAACTGCAGTTTACGATTCTCATAAATGCATCATTATACTGTACTATAAATATAACTGTTTTCCAAAAAAAGTTTGTTACATAAAAATCAGTACGACGCTAGATCAAAAACTCTTATTAATGTAGAATTTCCTTTAAAAAAAAAAATACATTTAAATATATTTGACAGATAGTACACAATGTTTTATGGTTCCATACAAGAAGCAAAAAATAAAAACATTACAAAAATCTTACCCGACTGATTTCATTAATAATATAATTAATATATGATTTTTTTTTAGATAATTTTAATGTAAAAATCAACTAATTTATGTAATAGTTATTTATAATTATTTTTTTAATAAATTGTCAGGAAATCGGTTGTTAATATTTTTGTGTATTTCAAGAGATTCAGAAACATCTAATCTGTCATCAAAGCTTAGAGGGTTTGACGAAAATAATTGAGTGTAATAATTACTATTTTTATTGATTTAATGATATTTCAAAAATAATGTCTAAATTATACCTGGGTTTTGGAAAGTGAATTACTATTTAATAATATTTATAAAAATTAGCATTACAAAAGATAACATCTAATCTTTTTTAACTCATATTAAATGAAACTAAAGGAATATAAATATATAGTTTCCATAGAAATAAATTTGTATTGTTGTTTGTAATTTTAAATAAATTTAACCAATTATCAATTTTTAATATTCTAGAATATCCACCTGGTTGGTATAGTGGTGAAAGTGTCTTCCCAAATCAGCTGATTTACAAGTCGACAGTTACAGATAAGAGGAGTTTCTTTTTAATGGATTTGAGTGGGTTTTGGTGGTTGGGATTCAATTAAGCGCACTTAATATCATCATCTTTCATCGACATAAGCAATACTCAATGGACTGCTAATGGCAGAACAGGTAAAAGTGAGAACAAAACATTCTAGAATATAGCTATTGAAATTTTAATTTTCTATCAAGATATAAATTAAAACTATGATTTATAATTAACATGCAGTTAAAAAAGAATTCATATATTTTTTATGTAAAAGGTTTCCTTTGAATTTTGTGATTTGTTTTTCCTTAAATGGTTTCTGCATTATTTTAGTAATCTACTACTGCTGCTTTCTCTGAAAATATATATTGTATTTATTGGCGAGGGTTAACTAAGATTAATCTTGTGATTACCCTAGAAGAACAGTTGTAGCAATCCTCCCGGTCAAAGCAATATTTGTCAATATAGTTCATGATCTGATGGTGGAATCAAATTTTTATTGTGTTGTTACCTCTTTTTGGGTATGAAAATCGCTGTAAAATTCATGTTTTATATATATATAGAAATAATAAAAGTTAAATTATTTGATATTTATTTAAACTATTGTATTAATCAATTTTGACAAGAATAATTAAAAAACCTAGTTTTTTCAAATGTATAATTTTTTTGATTGTTTTAGTGATATAAAAATAATAATTATTAAATGTTATATCATTAAAACAATTATTGTTTGTAATATTTTAAAATTAGTGGTATAATTATTTATATTTACACTTTTAAAAATTAAGGTTTTTAATAATTGTGTAATATTCTTCCATTTAATTTTGCGGAGTATAATATAAATACGTTAATAAAAACATTTATTATTCAGGAATAAATATTTGCATTTAATATTTATACAAATAAGCATAAGAGAGAATCTCATCTCATGTTATGAAAATCATTTTATTTGTAACTAGTTAATTATAAATATATAGTATCCATGGAAATAAATTTTTAATTTGTATAGTATCCATGAAATAAATTTTTAATTTTTATTGTTTAATATTTTAAATAAATTTTAGCAATTATCATTCTTTTAACATTTTTTAATATCCACCGGGTTGGTCTAGTGGTACCCAAATACCCTGATCTAAAATTCAAGAGTTCCAGCATTTAAGCCACACTCCTTTTATTAACATGCAACCAGAATATTGCTGTTGGTTTTGTTTTGTTAGGAGGACACACAGTTAGGATATCCTATAGATATGATTAGATGAACATTATCCAACTAACATACAAATAACAACACGTGTTTTGGTCTATTTACAATTATTTATCACTTTGTAGAATATCAAGGTTGTCGTTAATGTTAGTACACTTGAAAGTATGGTGACTGAAATTGTGTTATCGAACACTAGTAGTACAAACAGTTTTCGAAAAAATTACAATGAAATTATAAACTGCAGTTTACGATTCTCATAAATGCATCATTATACTGTACTATAAATATAACTGTTTTCCAAAAAAAGTTTGTTACATAAAAATCAGTACGACGCTAGATCAAAAACTCTTATTAATGTAGAATTTCCTTTAAAAAAAAAAATACATTTAAATATATTTGACAGATAGTACACAATGTTTTATGGTTCCATACAAGAAGCAAAAAATAAAAACATTACAAAAATCTTACCCGACTGATTTCATTAATAATATAATTAATATATGATTTTTTTTTAGATAATTTTAATGTAAAAATCAACTAATTTATGTAATAGTTATTTATAATTATTTTTTTAATAAATTGTCAGGAAATCGGTTGTTAATATTTTTGTGTATTTCAAGAGATTCAGAAACATCTAATCTGTCATCAAAGCTTAGAGGGTTTGACGAAAATAATTGAGTGTAATAATTACTATTTTTATTGATTTAATGATATTTCAAAAATAATGTCTAAATTATACCTGGGTTTTGGAAAGTGAATTACTATTTAATAATATTTATAAAAATTAGCATTACAAAAGATAACATCTAATCTTTTTTAACTCATATTAAATGAAACTAAAGGAATATAAATATATAGTTTCCATAGAAATAAATTTGTATTGTTGTTTGTAATTTTAAATAAATTTAACCAATTATCAATTTTTAATATTCTAGAATATCCACCTGGTTGGTATAGTGGTGAAAGTGTCTTCCCAAATCAGCTGATTTACAAGTCGACAGTTACAGATAAGAGGAGTTTCTTTTTAATGGATTTGAGTCGGTTTTGGTGGTTGGGATTCAATTAAGCGCACTTACTATCATCCTCTTTCATCGACATAAGCAATACTCAATGGACTGCTAATGGCAGAACAGGTAAAAGCGAGAACAAAACATTCTAGAATATAGCTATTGAAATTTTAATTTTCTATCAAGATATAAATTAAAACTATGATTTATAATTAACATGCAGTTAAAAAAGAATTCATATATTTTTTATGTAAAAGGTTTCCTTTGAATTTTGTGATTTGTTTTTCCTTAAATGGTTTCTGCATTATTTTAGTAATCTACTACTGCTGCTTTCTCTGAAAATATATATTGTATTTATTAGCGAGGGTTAACTAAGATTAATCTTGTGATTACCCTAGAAGAACAGTTGTAGCAATCCTCCCGGTCAAAGCAATATTTGTCAATATAGTTCATGATCTGATGGTGGAATCAAATTTTTATTGTGTTGTTACCTCTTTTTGGGTATGAAAATCGCTGTAAAATTCATGTTTTATATATATATAGAAATAATAAAAGTTAAATTATTTGATATTTATTTAAACTATTGTATTAATCAATTTTGACAAGAATAATTAAAAAACCTAGTTTTTTCAAATGTATAATTTTTTTGATTGTTTTAGTGATATAAAAATAATAATTATTAAATGTTATATCATTAAAACAATTATTGTTTGTAATATTTTAAAATTAGTGGTATAATTATTTATATTTACACTTTTAAAAATTAAGGTTTTTAATAATTGTGTAATATTCTTCCATTTAATTTTGCGGAGTATAATATAAATACGTTAATAAAAACATTTATTATTCAGGAATAAATATTTGCATTTAATATTTATACAAATAAGCATAAGAGAGAATCTCATCTCATGTTATGAAAATCATTTTATTTGTAACTAGTTAATTATAAATATATAGTATCCATGGAAATAAATTTTTAATTTGTATAGTATCCATGAAATAAATTTTTAATTTTTATTGTTTAATATTTTAAATAAATTTTAGCAATTATCATTCTTTTAACATTTTTTAATATCCACCGGGTTGGTCTAGTGGTACCCAAATACCCTGATCTAAAATTCAAGAGTTCCAGCATTTAAGCCACACTCCTTTTATTAACATGCAACCAGAATATTGCTGTTGGTTTTGTTTTGTTAGGAGGACACACAGTTAGGATATCCTATAGATATGATTAGATGAACATTATCCAACTAACATACAAATAACAACACGTGTTTTGGTCTATTTACAATTATTTATCACTTTGTAGAATATCAAGGTTGTCGTTAATGTTAGTACACTTGAAAGTATGGTGACTGAAATTGTGTTATCGAACACTAGTAGTACAAACAGTTTTCGAAAAAATTACAATGAAATTATAAACTGCAGTTTACGATTCTCATAAATGCATCATTATACTGTACTATAAATATAACTGTTTTCCAAAAAAAGTTTGTTACATAAAAATCAGTACGACGCTAGATCAAAAACTCTTATTAATGTAGAATTTCCTTTAAAAAAAAAAATACATTTAAATATATTTGACAGATAGTACACAATGTTTTATGGTTCCATACAAGAAGCAAAAAATAAAAACATTACAAAAATCTTACCCGACTGATTTCATTAATAATATAATTAATATATGATTTTTTTTTAGATAATTTTAATGTAAAAATCAACTAATTTATGTAATAGTTATTTATAATTATTTTTTTAATAAATTGTCAGGAAATCGGTTGTTAATATTTTTGTGTATTTCAAGAGATTCAGAAACATCTAATCTGTCATCAAAGCTTAGAGGGTTTGACGAAAATAATTGAGTGTAATAATTACTATTTTTATTGATTTAATGATATTTCAAAAATAATGTCTAAATTATACCTGGGTTTTGGAAAGTGAATTACTATTTAATAATATTTATAAAAATTAGCATTACAAAAGATAACATCTAATCTTTTTTAACTCATATTAAATGAAACTAAAGGAATATAAATATATAGTTTCCATAGAAATAAATTTGTATTGTTGTTTGTAATTTTAAATAAATTTAACCAATTATCAATTTTTAATATTCTAGAATATCCACCTGGTTGGTATAGTGGTGAAAGTGTCTTCCCAAATCAGCTGATTTACAAGTCGACAGTTACAGATAAGAGGAGTTTCTTTTTAATGGATTTGAGTGGGTTTTGGTGGTTGGGATTCAATTAAGCGCACTTAATATCATCATCTTTCATCGACATAAGCAATACTCAATGGACTGCTAATGGCAGAACAGGTAAAAGTGAGAACAAAACATTCTAGAATATAGCTATTGAAATTTTAATTTTCTATCAAGATATAAATTAAAACTATGATTTATAATTAACATGCAGTTAAAAAAGAATTCATATATTTTTTATGTAAAAGGTTTCCTTTGAATTTTGTGATTTGTTTTTCCTTAAATGGTTTCTGCATTATTTTAGTAATCTACTACTGCTGCTTTCTCTGAAAATATATATTGTATTTATTGGCGAGGGTTAACTAAGATTAATCTTGTGATTACCCTAGAAGAACAGTTGTAGCAATCCTCCCGGTCAAAGCAATATTTGTCAATATAGTTCATGATCTGATGGTGGAATCAAATTTTTATTGTGTTGTTACCTCTTTTTGGGTATGAAAATCGCTGTAAAATTCATGTTTTATATATATATAGAAATAATAAAAGTTAAATTATTTGATATTTATTTAAACTATTGTATTAATCAATTTTGACAAGAATAATTAAAAAACCTAGTTTTTTCAAATGTATAATTTTTTTGATTGTTTTAGTGATATAAAAATAATAATTATTAAATGTTATATCATTAAAACAATTATTGTTTGTAATATTTTAAAATTAGTGGTATAATTATTTATATTTACACTTTTAAAAATTAAGGTTTTTAATAATTGTGTAATATTCTTCCATTTAATTTTGCGGAGTATAATATAAATACGTTAATAAAAACATTTATTATTCAGGAATAAATATTTGCATTTAATATTTATACAAATAAGCATAAGAGAGAATCTCATCTCATGTTATGAAAATCATTTTATTTGTAACTAGTTAATTATAAATATATAGTATCCATGGAAATAAATTTTTAATTTGTATAGTATCCATGAAATAAATTTTTAATTTTTATTGTTTAATATTTTAAATAAATTTTAGCAATTATCATTCTTTTAACATTTTTTAATATCCACCGGGTTGGTCTAGTGGTACCCAAATACCCTGATCTAAAATTCAAGAGTTCCAGCATTTAAGCCACACTCCTTTTATTAACATGCAACCAGAATATTGCTGTTGGTTTTGTTTTGTTAGGAGGACACACAGTTAGGATATCCTATAGATATGATTAGATGAACATTATCCAACTAACATACAAATAACAACACGTGTTTTGGTCTATTTACAATTATTTATCACTTTGTAGAATATCAAGGTTGTCGTTAATGTTAGTACACTTGAAAGTATGGTGACTGAAATTGTGTTATCGAACACTAGTAGTACAAACAGTTTTCGAAAAAATTACAATGAAATTATAAACTGCAGTTTACGATTCTCATAAATGCATCATTATACTGTACTATAAATATAACTGTTTTCCAAAAAAAGTTTGTTACATAAAAATCAGTACGACGCTAGATCAAAAACTCTTATTAATGTAGAATTTCCTTTAAAAAAAAAAATACATTTAAATATATTTGACAGATAGTACACAATGTTTTATGGTTCCATACAAGAAGCAAAAAATAAAAACATTACAAAAATCTTACCCGACTGATTTCATTAATAATATAATTAATATATGATTTTTTTTTAGATAATTTTAATGTAAAAATCAACTAATTTATGTAATAGTTATTTATAATTATTTTTTTAATAAATTGTCAGGAAATCGGTTGTTAATATTTTTGTGTATTTCAAGAGATTCAGAAACATCTAATCTGTCATCAAAGCTTAGAGGGTTTGACGAAAATAATTGAGTGTAATAATTACTATTTTTATTGATTTAATGATATTTCAAAAATAATGTCTAAATTATACCTGGGTTTTGGAAAGTGAATTACTATTTAATAATATTTATAAAAATTAGCATTACAAAAGATAACATCTAATCTTTTTTAACTCATATTAAATGAAACTAAAGGAATATAAATATATAGTTTCCATAGAAATAAATTTGTATTGTTGTTTGTAATTTTAAATAAATTTAACCAATTATCAATTTTTAATATTCTAGAATATCCACCTGGTTGGTATAGTGGTGAAAGTGTCTTCCCAAATCAGCTGATTTACAAGTCGACAGTTACAGATAAGAGGAGTTTCTTTTTAATGGATTTGAGTCGGTTTTGGTGGTTGGGATTCAATTAAGCGCACTTACTATCATCCTCTTTCATCGACATAAGCAATACTCAATGGACTGCTAATGGCAGAACAGGTAAAAGCGAGAACAAAACATTCTAGAATATAGCTATTGAAATTTTAATTTTCTATCAAGATATAAATTAAAACTATGATTTATAATTAACATGCAGTTAAAAAAGAATTCATATATTTTTTATGTAAAAGGTTTCCTTTGAATTTTGTGATTTGTTTTTCCTTAAATGGTTTCTGCATTATTTTAGTAATCTACTACTGCTGCTTTCTCTGAAAATATATATTGTATTTATTAGCGAGGGTTAACTAAGATTAATCTTGTGATTACCCTAGAAGAACAGTTGTAGCAATCCTCCCGGTCAAAGCAATATTTGTCAATATAGTTCATGATCTGATGGTGGAATCAAATTTTTATTGTGTTGTTACCTCTTTTTGGGTATGAAAATCGCTGTAAAATTCATGTTTTATATATATATAGAAATAATAAAAGTTAAATTATTTGATATTTATTTAAACTATTGTATTAATCAATTTTGACAAGAATAATTAAAAAACCTAGTTTTTTCAAATGTATAATTTTTTTGATTGTTTTAGTGATATAAAAATAATAATTATTAAATGTTATATCATTAAAACAATTATTGTTTGTAATATTTTAAAATTAGTGGTATAATTATTTATATTTACACTTTTAAAAATTAAGGTTTTTAATAATTGTGTAATATTCTTCCATTTAATTTTGCGGAGTATAATATAAATACGTTAATAAAAACATTTATTATTCGGGAATAAATATTTGCATTTAATATTTATACAAATAAGCATAAGAGAGAATCTCATCTCATGTTATGAAAATCATTTTATTTGTAACTAGTTAATTATAAATATATAGTATCCATGGAAATAAATTTTTAATTTGTATAGTATCCATGAAATAAATTTTTAATTTTTATTGTTTAATATTTTAAATAAATTTTAGCAATTATCATTCTTTTAACATTTTTTAATATCCACCGGGTTGGTCTAGTGGTACCCAAATACCCTGATCTAAAATTCAAGAGTTCCAGCATTTAAGCCACACTCCTTTTATTAACATGCAACCAGAATATTGCTGTTGGTTTTGTTTTGTTAGGAGGACACACAGTTAGGATATCCTATAGATATGATTAGATGAACATTATCCAACTAACATACAAATAACAACACGTGTTTTGGTCTATTTACAATTATTTATCACTTTGTAGAATATCAAGGTTGTCGTTAATGTTAGTACACTTGAAAGTATGGTGACTGAAATTGTGTTATCGAACACTAGTAGTACAAACAGTTTTCGAAAAAATTACAATGAAATTATAAACTGCAGTTTACGATTCTCATAAATGCATCATTATACTGTACTATAAATATAACTGTTTTCCAAAAAAAGTTTGTTACATAAAAATCAGTACGACGCTAGATCAAAAACTCTTATTAATGTAGAATTTCCTTTAAAAAAAAAAATACATTTAAATATATTTGACAGATAGTACACAATGTTTTATGGTTCCATACAAGAAGCAAAAAATAAAAACATTACAAAAATCTTACCCGACTGATTTCATTAATAATATAATTAATATATGATTTTTTTTTAGATAATTTTAATGTAAAAATCAACTAATTTATGTAATAGTTATTTATAATTATTTTTTTAATAAATTGTCAGGAAATCGGTTGTTAATATTTTTGTGTATTTCAAGAGATTCAGAAACATCTAATCTGTCATCAAAGCTTAGAGGGTTTGACGAAAATAATTGAGTGTAATAATTACTATTTTTATTGATTTAATGATATTTCAAAAATAATGTCTAAATTATACCTGGGTTTTGGAAAGTGAATTACTATTTAATAATATTTATAAAAATTAGCATTACAAAAGATAACATCTAATCTTTTTTAACTCATATTAAATGAAACTAAAGGAATATAAATATATAGTTTCCATAGAAATAAATTTGTATTGTTGTTTGTAATTTTAAATAAATTTAACCAATTATCAATTTTTAATATTCTAGAATATCCACCTGGTTGGTATAGTGGTGAAAGTGTCTTCCCAAATCAGCTGATTTACAAGTCGACAGTTACAGATAAGAGGAGTTTCTTTTTAATGGATTTGAGTCGGTTTTGGTGGTTGGGATTCAATTAAGCGCACTTACTATCATCCTCTTTCATCGACATAAGCAATACTCAATGGACTGCTAATGGCAGAACAGGTAAAAGCGAGAACAAAACATTCTAGAATATAGCTATTGAAATTTTAATTTTCTATCAAGATATAAATTAAAACTATGATTTATAATTAACATGCAGTTAAAAAAGAATTCATATATTTTTTATGTAAAAGGTTTCCTTTGAATTTTGTGATTTGTTTTTCCTTAAATGGTTTCTGCATTATTTTAGTAATCTACTACTGCTGCTTTCTCTGAAAATATATATTGTATTTATTGGCGAGGGTTAACTAAGATTAATCTTGTGATTACCCTAGAAGAACAGTTGTAGCAATCCTCCCGGTCAAAGCAATATTTGTCAATATAGTTCATGATCTGATGGTGGAATCAAATTTTTATTGTGTTGTTACCTCTTTTTGGGTATGAAAATCGCTGTAAAATTCATGTTTTATATATATATAGAAATAATAAAAGTTAAATTATTTGATATTTATTTAAACTATTGTATTAATCAATTTTGACAAGAATAATTAAAAAACCTAGTTTTTTCAAATGTATAATTTTTTTGATTGTTTTAGTGATATAAAAATAATAATTATTAAATGTTATATCATTAAAACAATTATTGTTTGTAATAATTATCTTTTGTAATATTTTAAAATTAGTGGTATAATTATTTATATTTACACTTTTAAAAATTAAGGTTTTTAATAATTGTGTAATATTCTTCCATTTAATTTTGCGGAGTATAATATAAATACGTTAATAAAAACATTTATTATTCGGGAATAAATATTTGCATTTAATATTTATACAAATAAGCATAAGAGAGAATCTCATCTCATGTTATGAAAATCATTTTATTTGTAACTAGTTAATTATAAATATATAGTATCCATGGAAATAAATTTTTAATTTGTATAGTATCCATGAAATAAATTTTTAATTTTTATTGTTTAATATTTTAAATAAATTTTAGCAATTATCATTCTTTTAACATTTTTTAATATCCACCGGGTTGGTCTAGTGGTACCCAAATACCCTGATCTAAAATTCAAGAGTTCCAGCATTTAAGCCACACTCCTTTTATTAACATGCAACCAGAATATTGCTGTTGGTTTTGTTTTGTTAGGAGGACACACAGTTAGGATATCCTATAGATATGATTAGATGAACATTATCCAACTAACATACAAATAACAACACGTGTTTTGGTCTATTTACAATTATTTATCACTTTGTAGAATATCAAGGTTGTCGTTAATGTTAGTACACTTGAAAGTATGGTGACTGAAATTGTGTTATCGAACACTAGTAGTACAAACAGTTTTCGAAAAAATTACAATGAAATTATAAACTGCAGTTTACGATTCTCATAAATGCATCATTATACTGTACTATAAATATAACTGTTTTCCAAAAAAAGTTTGTTACATAAAAATCAGTACGACGCTAGATCAAAAACTCTTATTAATGTAGAATTTCCTTTAAAAAAAAAAATACATTTAAATATATTTGACAGATAGTACACAATGTTTTATGGTTCCATACAAGAAGCAAAAAATAAAAACATTACAAAAATCTTACCCGACTGATTTCATTAATAATATAATTAATATATGATTTTTTTTTAGATAATTTTAATGTAAAAATCAACTAATTTATGTAATAGTTATTTATAATTATTTTTTTAATAAATTGTCAGGAAATCGGTTGTTAATATTTTTGTGTATTTCAAGAGATTCAGAAACATCTAATCTGTCATCAAAGCTTAGAGGGTTTGACGAAAATAATTGAGTGTAATAATTACTATTTTTATTGATTTAATGATATTTCAAAAATAATGTCTAAATTATACCTGGGTTTTGGAAAGTGAATTACTATTTAATAATATTTATAAAAATTAGCATTACAAAAGATAACATCTAATCTTTTTTAACTCATATTAAATGAAACTAAAGGAATATAAATATATAGTTTCCATAGAAATAAATTTGTATTGTTGTTTGTAATTTTAAATAAATTTAACCAATTATCAATTTTTAATATTCTAGAATATCCACCTGGTTGGTATAGTGGTGAAAGTGTCTTCCCAAATCAGCTGATTTACAAGTCGACAGTTACAGATAAGAGGAGTTTCTTTTTAATGGATTTGAGTGGGTTTTGGTGGTTGGGATTCAATTAAGCGCACTTAATATCATCATCTTTCATCGACATAAGCAATACTCAATGGACTGCTAATGGCAGAACAGGTAAAAGTGAGAACAAAACATTCTAGAATATAGCTATTGAAATTTTAATTTTCTATCAAGATATAAATTAAAACTATGATTTATAATTAACATGCAGTTAAAAAAGAATTCATATATTTTTTATGTAAAAGGTTTCCTTTGAATTTTGTGATTTGTTTTTCCTTAAATGGTTTCTGCATTATTTTAGTAATCTACTACTGCTGCTTTCTCTGAAAATATATATTGTATTTATTGGCGAGGGTTAACTAAGATTAATCTTGTGATTACCCTAGAAGAACAGTTGTAGCAATCCTCCCGGTCAAAGCAATATTTGTCAATATAGTTCATGATCTGATGGTGGAATCAAATTTTTATTGTGTTGTTACCTCTTTTTGGGTATGAAAATCGCTGTAAAATTCATGTTTTATATATATATAGAAATAATAAAAGTTAAATTATTTGATATTTATTTAAACTATTGTATTAATCAATTTTGACAAGAATAATTAAAAAACCTAGTTTTTTCAAATGTATAATTTTTTTGATTGTTTTAGTGATATAAAAATAATAATTATTAAATGTTATATCATTAAAACAATTATTGTTTGTAATAATTATCTTTTGTAATATTTTAAAATTAGTGGTATAATTATTTATATTTACACTTTTAAAAATTAAGGTTTTTAATAATTGTGTAATATTCTTCCATTTAATTTTGCGGAGTATAATATAAATACGTTAATAAAAACATTTATTATTCGGGAATAAATATTTGCATTTAATATTTATACAAATAAGCATAAGAGAGAATCTCATCTCATGTTATGAAAATCATTTTATTTGTAACTAGTTAATTATAAATATATAGTATCCATGGAAATAAATTTTTAATTTGTATAGTATCCATGAAATAAATTTTTAATTTTTATTGTTTAATATTTTAAATAAATTTTAGCAATTATCATTCTTTTAACATTTTTTAATATCCACCGGGTTGGTCTAGTGGTACCCAAATACCCTGATCTAAAATTCAAGAGTTCCAGCATTTAAGCCACACTCCTTTTATTAACATGCAACCAGAATATTGCTGTTGGTTTTGTTTTGTTAGGAGGACACACAGTTAGGATATCCTATAGATATGATTAGATGAACATTATCCAACTAACATACAAATAACAACACGTGTTTTGGTCTATTTACAATTATTTATCACTTTGTAGAATATCAAGGTTGTCGTTAATGTTAGTACACTTGAAAGTATGGTGACTGAAATTGTGTTATCGAACACTAGTAGTACAAACAGTTTTCGAAAAAATTACAATGAAATTATAAACTGCAGTTTACGATTCTCATAAATGCATCATTATACTGTACTATAAATATAACTGTTTTCCAAAAAAAGTTTGTTACATAAAAATCAGTACGACGCTAGATCAAAAACTCTTATTAATGTAGAATTTCCTTTAAAAAAAAAAATACATTTAAATATATTTGACAGATAGTACACAATGTTTTATGGTTCCATACAAGAAGCAAAAAATAAAAACATTACAAAAATCTTACCCGACTGATTTCATTAATAATATAATTAATATATGATTTTTTTTTAGATAATTTTAATGTAAAAATCAACTAATTTATGTAATAGTTATTTATAATTATTTTTTTAATAAATTGTCAGGAAATCGGTTGTTAATATTTTTGTGTATTTCAAGAGATTCAGAAACATCTAATCTGTCATCAAAGCTTAGAGGGTTTGACGAAAATAATTGAGTGTAATAATTACTATTTTTATTGATTTAATGATATTTCAAAAATAATGTCTAAATTATACCTGGGTTTTGGAAAGTGAATTACTATTTAATAATATTTATAAAAATTAGCATTACAAAAGATAACATCTAATCTTTTTTAACTCATATTAAATGAAACTAAAGGAATATAAATATATAGTTTCCATAGAAATAAATTTGTATTGTTGTTTGTAATTTTAAATAAATTTAACCAATTATCAATTTTTAATATTCTAGAATATCCACCTGGTTGGTATAGTGGTGAAAGTGTCTTCCCAAATCAGCTGATTTACAAGTCGACAGTTACAGATAAGAGGAGTTTCTTTTTAATGGATTTGAGTCGGTTTTGGTGGTTGGGATTCAATTAAGCGCACTTACTATCATCCTCTTTCATCGACATAAGCAATACTCAATGGACTGCTAATGGCAGAACAGGTAAAAGCGAGAACAAAACATTCTAGAATATAGCTATTGAAATTTTAATTTTCTATCAAGATATAAATTAAAACTATGATTTATAATTAACATGCAGTTAAAAAAGAATTCATATATTTTTTATGTAAAAGGTTTCCTTTGAATTTTGTGATTTGTTTTTCCTTAAATGGTTTCTGCATTATTTTAGTAATCTACTACTGCTGCTTTCTCTGAAAATATATATTGTATTTATTGGCGAGGGTTAACTAAGATTAATCTTGTGATTACCCTAGAAGAACAGTTGTAGCAATCCTCCCGGTCAAAGCAATATTTGTCAATATAGTTCATGATCTGATGGTGGAATCAAATTTTTATTGTGTTGTTACCTCTTTTTGGGTATGAAAATCGCTGTAAAATTCATGTTTTATATATATATAGAAATAATAAAAGTTAAATTATTTGATATTTATTTAAACTATTGTATTAATCAATTTTGACAAGAATAATTAAAAAACCTAGTTTTTTCAAATGTATAATTTTTTTGATTGTTTTAGTGATATAAAAATAATAATTATTAAATGTTATATCATTAAAACAATTATTGTTTGTAATAATTATCTTTTGTAATATTTTAAAATTAGTGGTATAATTATTTATATTTACACTTTTAAAAATTAAGGTTTTTAATAATTGTGTAATATTCTTCCATTTAATTTTGCGGAGTATAATATAAATACGTTAATAAAAACATTTATTATTCGGGAATAAATATTTGCATTTAATATTTATACAAATAAGCATAAGAGAGAATCTCATCTCATGTTATGAAAATCATTTTATTTGTAACTAGTTAATTATAAATATATAGTATCCATGGAAATAAATTTTTAATTTGTATAGTATCCATGAAATAAATTTTTAATTTTTATTGTTTAATATTTTAAATAAATTTTAGCAATTATCATTCTTTTAACATTTTTTAATATCCACCGGGTTGGTCTAGTGGTACCCAAATACCCTGATCTAAAATTCAAGAGTTCCAGCATTTAAGCCACACTCCTTTTATTAACATGCAACCAGAATATTGCTGTTGGTTTTGTTTTGTTAGGAGGACACACAGTTAGGATATCCTATAGATATGATTAGATGAACATTATCCAACTAACATACAAATAACAACACGTGTTTTGGTCTATTTACAATTATTTATCACTTTGTAGAATATCAAGGTTGTCGTTAATGTTAGTACACTTGAAAGTATGGTGACTGAAATTGTGTTATCGAACACTAGTAGTACAAACAGTTTTCGAAAAAATTACAATGAAATTATAAACTGCAGTTTACGATTCTCATAAATGCATCATTATACTGTACTATAAATATAACTGTTTTCCAAAAAAAGTTTGTTACATAAAAATCAGTACGACGCTAGATCAAAAACTCTTATTAATGTAGAATTTCCTTTAAAAAAAAAAATACATTTAAATATATTTGACAGATAGTACACAATGTTTTATGGTTCCATACAAGAAGCAAAAAATAAAAACATTACAAAAATCTTACCCGACTGATTTCATTAATAATATAATTAATATATGATTTTTTTTTAGATAATTTTAATGTAAAAATCAACTAATTTATGTAATAGTTATTTATAATTATTTTTTTAATAAATTGTCAGGAAATCGGTTGTTAATATTTTTGTGTATTTCAAGAGATTCAGAAACATCTAATCTGTCATCAAAGCTTAGAGGGTTTGACGAAAATAATTGAGTGTAATAATTACTATTTTTATTGATTTAATGATATTTCAAAAATAATGTCTAAATTATACCTGGGTTTTGGAAAGTGAATTACTATTTAATAATATTTATAAAAATTAGCATTACAAAAGATAACATCTAATCTTTTTTAACTCATATTAAATGAAACTAAAGGAATATAAATATATAGTTTCCATAGAAATAAATTTGTATTGTTGTTTGTAATTTTAAATAAATTTAACCAATTATCAATTTTTAATATTCTAGAATATCCACCTGGTTGGTATAGTGGTGAAAGTGTCTTCCCAAATCAGCTGATTTACAAGTCGACAGTTACAGATAAGAGGAGTTTCTTTTTAATGGATTTGAGTGGGTTTTGGTGGTTGGGATTCAATTAAGCGCACTTAATATCATCATCTTTCATCGACATAAGCAATACTCAATGGACTGCTAATGGCAGAACAGGTAAAAGTGAGAACAAAACATTCTAGAATATAGCTATTGAAATTTTAATTTTCTATCAAGATATAAATTAAAACTATGATTTATAATTAACATGCAGTTAAAAAAGAATTCATATATTTTTTATGTAAAAGGTTTCCTTTGAATTTTGTGATTTGTTTTTCCTTAAATGGTTTCTGCATTATTTTAGTAATCTACTACTGCTGCTTTCTCTGAAAATATATATTGTATTTATTGGCGAGGGTTAACTAAGATTAATCTTGTGATTACCCTAGAAGAACAGTTGTAGCAATCCTCCCGGTCAAAGCAATATTTGTCAATATAGTTCATGATCTGATGGTGGAATCAAATTTTTATTGTGTTGTTACCTCTTTTTGGGTATGAAAATCGCTGTAAAATTCATGTTTTATATATATATAGAAATAATAAAAGTTAAATTATTTGATATTTATTTAAACTATTGTATTAATCAATTTTGACAAGAATAATTAAAAAACCTAGTTTTTTCAAATGTATAATTTTTTTGATTGTTTTAGTGATATAAAAATAATAATTATTAAATGTTATATCATTAAAACAATTATTGTTTGTAATAATTATCTTTTGTAATATTTTAAAATTAGTGGTATAATTATTTATATTTACACTTTTAAAAATTAAGGTTTTTAATAATTGTGTAATATTCTTCCATTTAATTTTGCGGAGTATAATATAAATACGTTAATAAAAACATTTATTATTCGGGAATAAATATTTGCATTTAATATTTATACAAATAAGCATAAGAGAGAATCTCATCTCATGTTATGAAAATCATTTTATTTGTAACTAGTTAATTATAAATATATAGTATCCATGGAAATAAATTTTTAATTTGTATAGTATCCATGAAATAAATTTTTAATTTTTATTGTTTAATATTTTAAATAAATTTTAGCAATTATCATTCTTTTAACATTTTTTAATATCCACCGGGTTGGTCTAGTGGTACCCAAATACCCTGATCTAAAATTCAAGAGTTCCAGCATTTAAGCCACACTCCTTTTATTAACATGCAACCAGAATATTGCTGTTGGTTTTGTTTTGTTAGGAGGACACACAGTTAGGATATCCTATAGATATGATTAGATGAACATTATCCAACTAACATACAAATAACAACACGTGTTTTGGTCTATTTACAATTATTTATCACTTTGTAGAATATCAAGGTTGTCGTTAATGTTAGTACACTTGAAAGTATGGTGACTGAAATTGTGTTATCGAACACTAGTAGTACAAACAGTTTTCGAAAAAATTACAATGAAATTATAAACTGCAGTTTACGATTCTCATAAATGCATCATTATACTGTACTATAAATATAACTGTTTTCCAAAAAAAGTTTGTTACATAAAAATCAGTAAGACGCTAGATCAAAAACTCTTATTAATGTAGAATTTCCTTTAAAAAAAAAAATACATTTAAATATATTTGACAGATAGTACACAATGTTTTATGGTTCCATACAAGAAGCAAAAAATAAAAACATTACAAAAATCTTACCCGACTGATTTCATTAATAATATAATTAATATATGATTTTTTTTTAGATAATTTTAATGTAAAAATCAACTAATTTATGTAATAGTTATTTATAATTATTTTTTTAATAAATTGTCAGGAAATCGGTTGTTAATATTTTTGTGTATTTCAAGAGATTCAGAAACATCTAATCTGTCATCAAAGCTTAGAGGGTTTGACGAAAATAATTGAGTGTAATAATTACTATTTTTATTGATTTAATGATATTTCAAAAATAATGTCTAAATTATACCTGGGTTTTGGAAAGTGAATTACTATTTAATAATATTTATAAAAATTAGCATTACAAAAGATAACATCTAATCTTTTTTAACTCATATTAAATGAAACTAAAGGAATATAAATATATAGTTTCCATAGAAATAAATTTGTATTGTTGTTTGTAATTTTAAATAAATTTAACCAATTATCAATTTTTAATATTCTAGAATATCCACCTGGTTGGTATAGTGGTGAAAGTGTCTTCCCAAATCAGCTGATTTACAAGTCGACAGTTACAGATAAGAGGAGTTTCTTTTTAATGGATTTGAGTGGGTTTTGGTGGTTGGGATTCAATAAAGCGCACTTAATATCATCATCTTTCATCGACATAAGCAATACTCAATGGACTGCTAATGGCAGAACAGGTAAAAGTGAGAACAAAACATTGTAGAATATAGCTATTGAAATTTTAATTTTCTATCAAGATATAAATTAAAACTATGATTTATAATTAACATGCAGTTAAAAAAGAATTCATATATTTTTTATGTAAAAGGTTTCCTTTGAATTTTGTGATTTGTTTTTCCTTAAATGGTTTCTGCATTATTTTAGTAATCTACTACTGCTGCTTTCTCTGAAAATATATATTGTATTTATTAGCGAGGGTTAACTAAGATTAATCTTGTGATTACCCTAGAAGAACAGTTGTAGCAATCCTCCCGGTCAAAGCAATATTTGTCAATATAGTTCATGATCTGATGGTGGAATCAAATTTTTATTGTGTTGTTACCTCTTTTTGGGTATGAAAATCGCTGTAAAATTCATGTTTTATATATATATAGAAATAATAAAAGTTAAATTATTTGATATTTATTTAAACTATTGTATTAATCAATTTTGACAAGAATAATTAAAAAACCTAGTTTTTTCAAATGTATAATTTTTTTGATTGTTTTAGTGATATAAAAATAATAATTATTAAATGTTATATCATTAAAACAATTATTGTTTGTAATAATTATCTTTTGTAATATTTTAAAATTAGTGGTATAATTATTTATATTTACACTTTTAAAAATTAAGGTTTTTAATAATTGTGTAATATTCTTCCATTTAATTTTGCGGAGTATAATATAAATACGTTAATAAAAACATTTATTATTCGGGAATAAATATTTGCATTTAATATTTATACAAATAAGCATAAGAGAGAATCTCATCTCATGTTATGAAAATCATTTTATTTGTAACTAGTTAATTATAAATATATAGTATCCATGGAAATAAATTTTTAATTTGTATAGTATCCATGAAATAAATTTTTAATTTTTATTGTTTAATATTTTAAATAAATTTTAGCAATTATCATTCTTTTAACATTTTTTAATATCCACCGGGTTGGTCTAGTGGTACCCAAATACCCTGATCTAAAATTCAAGAGTTCCAGCATTTAAGCCACACTCCTTTTATTAACATGCAACCAGAATATTGCTGTTGGTTTTGTTTTGTTAGGAGGACACACAGTTAGGATATCCTATAGATATGATTAGATGAACATTATCCAACTAACATACAAATAACAACACGTGTTTTGGTCTATTTACAATTATTTATCACTTTGTAGAATATCAAGGTTGTCGTTAATGTTAGTACACTTGAAAGTATGGTGACTGAAATTGTGTTATCGAACACTAGTAGTACAAACAGTTTTCGAAAAAATTACAATGAAATTATAAACTGCAGTTTACGATTCTCATAAATGCATCATTATACTGTACTATAAATATAACTGTTTTCCAAAAAAAGTTTGTTACATAAAAATCAGTACGACGCTAGATCAAAAACTCTTATTAATGTAGAATTTCCTTTAAAAAAAAAAATACATTTAAATATATTTGACAGATAGTACACAATGTTTTATGGTTCCATACAAGAAGCAAAAAATAAAAACATTACAAAAATCTTACCCGACTGATTTCATTAATAATATAATTAATATATGATTTTTTTTTAGATAATTTTAATGTAAAAATCAACTAATTTATGTAATAGTTATTTATAATTATTTTTTTAATAAATTGTCAGGAAATCGGTTGTTAATATTTTTGTGTATTTCAAGAGATTCAGAAACATCTAATCTGTCATCAAAGCTTAGAGGGTTTGACGAAAATAATTGAGTGTAATAATTACTATTTTTATTGATTTAATGATATTTCAAAAATAATGTCTAAATTATACCTGGGTTTTGGAAAGTGAATTACTATTTAATAATATTTATAAAAATTAGCATTACAAAAGATAACATCTAATCTTTTTTAACTCATATTAAATGAAACTAAAGGAATATAAATATATAGTTTCCATAGAAATAAATTTGTATTGTTGTTTGTAATTTTAAATAAATTTAACCAATTATCAATTTTTAATATTCTAGAATATCCACCTGGTTGGTATAGTGGTGAAAGTGTCTTCCCAAATCAGCTGATTTACAAGTCGACAGTTACAGATAAGAGGAGTTTCTTTTTAATGGATTTGAGTGGGTTTTGGTGGTTGGGATTCAATTAAGCGCACTTAATATCATCATCTTTCATCGACATAAGCAATACTCAATGGACTGCTAATGGCAGAACAGGTAAAAGTGAGAACAAAACATTGTAGAATATAGCTATTGAAATTTTAATTTTCTATCAAGATATAAATTAAAACTATGATTTATAATTAACATGCAGTTAAAAAAGAATTCATATATTTTTTATGTAAAAGGTTTCCTTTGAATTTTGTGATTTGTTTTTCCTTAAATGGTTTCTGCATTATTTTAGTAATCTACTACTGCTGCTTTCTCTGAAAATATATATTGTATTTATTGGCGAGGGTTAACTAAGATTAATCTTGTGATTACCCTAGAAGAACAGTTGTAGCAATCCTCCCGGTCAAAGCAATATTTGTCAATATAGTTCATGATCTGATGGTGGAATCAAATTTTTATTGTGTTGTTACCTCTTTTTGGGTATGAAAATCGCTGTAAAATTCATGTTTTATATATATATAGAAATAATAAAAGTTAAATTATTTGATATTTATTTAAACTATTGTATTAATCAATTTTGACAAGAATAATTAAAAAACCTAGTTTTTTCAAATGTATAATTTTTTTGATTGTTTTAGTGATATAAAAATAATAATTATTAAATGTTATATCATTAAAACAATTATTGTTTGTAATAATTATCTTTTGTAATATTTTAAAATTAGTGGTATAATTATTTATATTTACACTTTTAAAAATTAAGGTTTTTAATAATTGTGTAATATTCTTCCATTTAATTTTGCGGAGTATAATATAAATACGTTAATAAAAACATTTATTATTCGGGAATAAATATTTGCATTTAATATTTATACAAATAAGCATAAGAGAGAATCTCATCTCATGTTATGAAAATCATTTTATTTGTAACTAGTTAATTATAAATATATAGTATCCATGGAAATAAATTTTTAATTTGTATAGTATCCATGAAATAAATTTTTAATTTTTATTGTTTAATATTTTAAATAAATTTTAGCAATTATCATTCTTTTAACATTTTTTAATATCCACCGGGTTGGTCTAGTGGTACCCAAATACCCTGATCTAAAATTCAAGAGTTCCAGCATTTAAGCCACACTCCTTTTATTAACATGCAACCAGAATATTGCTGTTGGTTTTGTTTTGTTAGGAGGACACACAGTTAGGATATCCTATAGATATGATTAGATGAACATTATCCAACTAACATACAAATAACAACACGTGTTTTGGTCTATTTACAATTATTTATCACTTTGTAGAATATCAAGGTTGTCGTTAATGTTAGTACACTTGAAAGTATGGTGACTGAAATTGTGTTATCGAACACTAGTAGTACAAACAGTTTTCGAAAAAATTACAATGAAATTATAAACTGCAGTTTACGATTCTCATAAATGCATCATTATACTGTACTATAAATATAACTGTTTTCCAAAAAAAGTTTGTTACATAAAAATCAGTAAGACGCTAGATCAAAAACCCTTATTAATGTAGAATTTCCTTTAAAAAAAAAAATACATTTAAATATATTTGACAGATAGTACACAATGTTTTATGGTTCCATACAAGAAGCAAAAAATAAAAACATTACAAAAATCTTACCCGACTGATTTCATTAATAATATAATTAATATATGATTTTTTTTTAGATAATTTTAATGTAAAAATCAACTAATTTATGTAATAGTTATTTATAATTATTTTTTTAATAAATTGTCAGGAAATCGGTTGTTAATATTTTTGTGTATTTCAAGAGATTCAGAAACATCTAATCTGTCATCAAAGCTTAGAGGGTTTGACGAAAATAATTGAGTGTAATAATTACTATTTTTATTGATTTAATGATATTTCAAAAATAATGTCTAAATTATACCTGGGTTTTGGAAAGTGAATTACTATTTAATAATATTTATAAAAATTAGCATTACAAAAGATAACATCTAATCTTTTTTAACTCATATTAAATGAAACTAAAGGAATATAAATATATAGTTTCCATAGAAATAAATTTGTATTGTTGTTTGTAATTTTAAATAAATTTAACCAATTATCAATTTTTAATATTCTAGAATATCCACCTGGTTGGTATAGTGGTGAAAGTGTCTTCCCAAATCAGCTGATTTACAAGTCGACAGTTACAGATAAGAGGAGTTTCTTTTTAATGGATTTGAGTGGGTTTTGGTGGTTGGGATTCAATTAAGCGCACTTAATATCATCATCTTTCATCGACATAAGCAATACTCAATGGACTGCTAATGGCAGAACAGGTAAAAGTGAGAACAAAACATTGTAGAATATAGCTATTGAAATTTTAATTTTCTATCAAGATATAAATTAAAACTATGATTTATAATTAACATGCAGTTAAAAAAGAATTCATATATTTTTTATGTAAAAGGTTTCCTTTGAATTTTGTGATTTGTTTTTCCTTAAATGGTTTCTGCATTATTTTAGTAATCTACTACTGCTGCTTTCTCTGAAAATATATATTGTATTTATTGGCGAGGGTTAACTAAGATTAATCTTGTGATTACCCTAGAAGAACAGTTGTAGCAATCCTCCCGGTCAAAGCAATATTTGTCAATATAGTTCATGATCTGATGGTGGAATCAAATTTTTATTGTGTTGTTACCTCTTTTTGGGTATGAAAATCGCTGTAAAATTCATGTTTTATATATATATAGAAATAATAAAAGTTAAATTATTTGATATTTATTTAAACTATTGTATTAATCAATTTTGACAAGAATAATTAAAAAACCTAGTTTTTTCAAATGTATAATTTTTTTGATTGTTTTAGTGATATAAAAATAATAATTATTAAATGTTATATCATTAAAACAATTATTGTTTGTAATAATTATCTTTTGTAATATTTTAAAATTAGTGGTATAATTATTTATATTTACACTTTTAAAAATTAAGGTTTTTAATAATTGTGTAATATTCTTCCATTTAATTTTGCGGAGTATAATATAAATACGTTAATAAAAACATTTATTATTCGGGAATAAATATTTGCATTTAATATTTATACAAATAAGCATAAGAGAGAATCTCATCTCATGTTATGAAAATCATTTTATTTGTAACTAGTTAATTATAAATATATAGTATCCATGGAAATAAATTTTTAATTTGTATAGTATCCATGAAATAAATTTTTAATTTTTATTGTTTAATATTTTAAATAAATTTTAGCAATTATCATTCTTTTAACATTTTTTAATATCCACCGGGTTGGTCTAGTGGTACCCAAATACCCTGATCTAAAATTCAAGAGTTCCAGCATTTAAGCCACACTCCTTTTATTAACATGCAACCAGAATATTGCTGTTGGTTTTGTTTTGTTAGGAGGACACACAGTTAGGATATCCTATAGATATGATTAGATGAACATTATCCAACTAACATACAAATAACAACACGTGTTTTGGTCTATTTACAATTATTTATCACTTTGTAGAATATCAAGGTTGTCGTTAATGTTAGTACACTTGAAAGTATGGTGACTGAAATTGTGTTATCGAACACTAGTAGTACAAACAGTTTTCGAAAAAATTACAATGAAATTATAAACTGCAGTTTACGATTCTCATAAATGCATCATTATACTGTACTATAAATATAACTGTTTTCCAAAAAAAGTTTGTTACATAAAAATCAGTAAGACGCTAGATCAAAAACCCTTATTAATGTAGAATTTCCTTTAAAAAAAAAAATACATTTAAATATATTTGACAGATAGTACACAATGTTTTATGGTTCCATACAAGAAGCAAAAAATAAAAACATTACAAAAATCTTACCCGACTGATTTCATTAATAATATAATTAATATATGATTTTTTTTTAGATAATTTTAATGTAAAAATCAACTAATTTATGTAATAGTTATTTATAATTATTTTTTTAATAAATTGTCAGGAAATCGGTTGTTAATATTTTTGTGTATTTCAAGAGATTCAGAAACATCTAATCTGTCATCAAAGCTTAGAGGGTTTGACGAAAATAATTGAGTGTAATAATTACTATTTTTATTGATTTAATGATATTTCAAAAATAATGTCTAAATTATACCTGGGTTTTGGAAAGTGAATTACTATTTAATAATATTTATAAAAATTAGCATTACAAAAGATAACATCTAATCTTTTTTAACTCATATTAAATGAAACTAAAGGAATATAAATATATAGTTTCCATAGAAATAAATTTGTATTGTTGTTTGTAATTTTAAATAAATTTAACCAATTATCAATTTTTAATATTCTAGAATATCCACCTGGTTGGTATAGTGGTGAAAGTGTCTTCCCAAATCAGCTGATTTACAAGTCGACAGTTACAGATAAGAGGAGTTTCTTTTTAATGGATTTGAGTGGGTTTTGGTGGTTGGGATTCAATAAAGCGCACTTAATATCATCATCTTTCATCGACATAAGCAATACTCAATGGACTGCTAATGGCAGAACAGGTAAAAGTGAGAACAAAACATTGTAGAATATAGCTATTGAAATTTTAATTTTCTATCAAGATATAAATTAAAACTATGATTTATAATTAACATGCAGTTAAAAAAGAATTCATATATTTTTTATGTAAAAGGTTTCCTTTGAATTTTGTGATTTGTTTTTCCTTAAATGGTTTCTGCATTATTTTAGTAATCTACTACTGCTGCTTTCTCTGAAAATATATATTGTATTTATTAGCGAGGGTTAACTAAGATTAATCTTGTGATTACCCTAGAAGAACAGTTGTAGCAATCCTCCCGGTCAAAGCAATATTTGTCAATATAGTTCATGATCTGATGGTGGAATCAAATTTTTATTGTGTTGTTACCTCTTTTTGGGTATGAAAATCGCTGTAAAATTCATGTTTTATATATATATAGAAATAATAAAAGTTAAATTATTTGATATTTATTTAAACTATTGTATTAATCAATTTTGACAAGAATAATTAAAAAACCTAGTTTTTTCAAATGTATAATTTTTTTGATTGTTTTAGTGATATAAAAATAATAATTATTAAATGTTATATCATTAAAACAATTATTGTTTGTAATAATTATCTTTTGTAATATTTTAAAATTAGTGGTATAATTATTTATATTTACACTTTTAAAAATTAAGGTTTTTAATAATTGTGTAATATTCTTCCATTTAATTTTGCGGAGTATAATATAAATACGTTAATAAAAACATTTATTATTCGGGAATAAATATTTGCATTTAATATTTATACAAATAAGCATAAGAGAGAATCTCATCTCATGTTATGAAAATCATTTTATTTGTAACTAGTTAATTATAAATATATAGTATCCATGGAAATAAATTTTTAATTTGTATAGTATCCATGAAATAAATTTTTAATTTTTATTGTTTAATATTTTAAATAAATTTTAGCAATTATCATTCTTTTAACATTTTTTAATATCCACCGGGTTGGTCTAGTGGTACCCAAATACCCTGATCTAAAATTCAAGAGTTCCAGCATTTAAGCCACACTCCTTTTATTAACATGCAACCAGAATATTGCTGTTGGTTTTGTTTTGTTAGGAGGACACACAGTTAGGATATCCTATAGATATGATTAGATGAACATTATCCAACTAACATACAAATAACAACACGTGTTTTGGTCTATTTACAATTATTTATCACTTTGTAGAATATCAAGGTTGTCGTTAATGTTAGTACACTTGAAAGTATGGTGACTGAAATTGTGTTATCGAACACTAGTAGTACAAACAGTTTTCGAAAAAATTACAATGAAATTATAAACTGCAGTTTACGATTCTCATAAATGCATCATTATACTGTACTATAAATATAACTGTTTTCCAAAAAAAGTTTGTTACATAAAAATCAGTACGACGCTAGATCAAAAACTCTTATTAATGTAGAATTTCCTTTAAAAAAAAAAATACATTTAAATATATTTGACAGATAGTACACAATGTTTTATGGTTCCATACAAGAAGCAAAAAATAAAAACATTACAAAAATCTTACCCGACTGATTTCATTAATAATATAATTAATATATGATTTTTTTTTAGATAATTTTAATGTAAAAATCAACTAATTTATGTAATAGTTATTTATAATTATTTTTTTAATAAATTGTCAGGAAATCGGTTGTTAATATTTTTGTGTATTTCAAGAGATTCAGAAACATCTAATCTGTCATCAAAGCTTAGAGGGTTTGACGAAAATAATTGAGTGTAATAATTACTATTTTTATTGATTTAATGATATTTCAAAAATAATGTCTAAATTATACCTGGGTTTTGGAAAGTGAATTACTATTTAATAATATTTATAAAAATTAGCATTACAAAAGATAACATCTAATCTTTTTTAACTCATATTAAATGAAACTAAAGGAATATAAATATATAGTTTCCATAGAAATAAATTTGTATTGTTGTTTGTAATTTTAAATAAATTTAACCAATTATCAATTTTTAATATTCTAGAATATCCACCTGGTTGGTATAGTGGTGAAAGTGTCTTCCCAAATCAGCTGATTTACAAGTCGACAGTTACAGATAAGAGGAGTTTCTTTTTAATGGATTTGAGTGGGTTTTGGTGGTTGGGATTCAATTAAGCGCACTTAATATCATCATCTTTCATCGACATAAGCAATACTCAATGGACTGCTAATGGCAGAACAGGTAAAAGTGAGAACAAAACATTCTAGAATATAGCTATTGAAATTTTAATTTTCTATCAAGATATAAATTAAAACTATGATTTATAATTAACATGCAGTTAAAAAAGAATTCATATATTTTTTATGTAAAAGGTTTCCTTTGAATTTTGTGATTTGTTTTTCCTTAAATGGTTTCTGCATTATTTTAGTAATCTACTACTGCTGCTTTCTCTGAAAATATATATTGTATTTATTGGCGAGGGTTAACTAAGATTAATCTTGTGATTACCCTAGAAGAACAGTTGTAGCAATCCTCCCGGTCAAAGCAATATTTGTCAATATAGTTCATGATCTGATGGTGGAATCAAATTTTTATTGTGTTGTTACCTCTTTTTGGGTATGAAAATCGCTGTAAAATTCATGTTTTATATATATATAGAAATAATAAAAGTTAAATTATTTGATATTTATTTAAACTATTGTATTAATCAATTTTGACAAGAATAATTAAAAAACCTAGTTTTTTCAAATGTATAATTTTTTTGATTGTTTTAGTGATATAAAAATAATAATTATTAAATGTTATATCATTAAAACAATTATTGTTTGTAATAATTATCTTTTGTAATATTTTAAAATTAGTGGTATAATTATTTATATTTACACTTTTAAAAATTAAGGTTTTTAATAATTGTGTAATATTCTTCCATTTAATTTTGCGGAGTATAATATAAATACGTTAATAAAAACATTTATTATTCGGGAATAAATATTTGCATTTAATATTTATACAAATAAGCATAAGAGAGAATCTCATCTCATGTTATGAAAATCATTTTATTTGTAACTAGTTAATTATAAATATATAGTATCCATGGAAATAAATTTTTAATTTGTATAGTATCCATGAAATAAATTTTTAATTTTTATTGTTTAATATTTTAAATAAATTTTAGCAATTATCATTCTTTTAACATTTTTTAATATCCACCGGGTTGGTCTAGTGGTACCCAAATACCCTGATCTAAAATTCAAGAGTTCCAGCATTTAAGCCACACTCCTTTTATTAACATGCAACCAGAATATTGCTGTTGGTTTTGTTTTGTTAGGAGGACACACAGTTAGGATATCCTATAGATATGATTAGATGAACATTATCCAACTAACATACAAATAACAACACGTGTTTTGGTCTATTTACAATTATTTATCACTTTGTAGAATATCAAGGTTGTCGTTAATGTTAGTACACTTGAAAGTATGGTGACTGAAATTGTGTTATCGAACACTAGTAGTACAAACAGTTTTCGAAAAAATTACAATGAAATTATAAACTGCAGTTTACGATTCTCATAAATGCATCATTATACTGTACTATAAATATAACTGTTTTCCAAAAAAAGTTTGTTACATAAAAATCAGTAAGACGCTAGATCAAAAACTCTTATTAATGTAGAATTTCCTTTAAAAAAAAAAATACATTTAAATATATTTGACAGATAGTACACAATGTTTTATGGTTCCATACAAGAAGCAAAAAATAAAAACATTACAAAAATCTTACCCGACTGATTTCATTAATAATATAATTAATATATGATTTTTTTTTAGATAATTTTAATGTAAAAATCAACTAATTTATGTAATAGTTATTTATAATTATTTTTTTAATAAATTGTCAGGAAATCGGTTGTTAATATTTTTGTGTATTTCAAGAGATTCAGAAACATCTAATCTGTCATCAAAGCTTAGAGGGTTTGACGAAAATAATTGAGTGTAATAATTACTATTTTTATTGATTTAATGATATTTCAAAAATAATGTCTAAATTATACCTGGGTTTTGGAAAGTGAATTACTATTTAATAATATTTATAAAAATTAGCATTACAAAAGATAACATCTAATCTTTTTTAACTCATATTAAATGAAACTAAAGGAATATAAATATATAGTTTCCATAGAAATAAATTTGTATTGTTGTTTGTAATTTTAAATAAATTTAACCAATTATCAATTTTTAATATTCTAGAATATCCACCTGGTTGGTATAGTGGTGAAAGTGTCTTCCCAAATCAGCTGATTTACAAGTCGACAGTTACAGATAAGAGGAGTTTCTTTTTAATGGATTTGAGTGGGTTTTGGTGGTTGGGATTCAATAAAGCGCACTTAATATCATCATCTTTCATCGACATAAGCAATACTCAATGGACTGCTAATGGCAGAACAGGTAAAAGTGAGAACAAAACATTGTAGAATATAGCTATTGAAATTTTAATTTTCTATCAAGATATAAATTAAAACTATGATTTATAATTAACATGCAGTTAAAAAAGAATTCATATATTTTTTATGTAAAAGGTTTCCTTTGAATTTTGTGATTTGTTTTTCCTTAAATGGTTTCTGCATTATTTTAGTAATCTACTACTGCTGCTTTCTCTGAAAATATATATTGTATTTATTAGCGAGGGTTAACTAAGATTAATCTTGTGATTACCCTAGAAGAACAGTTGTAGCAATCCTCCCGGTCAAAGCAATATTTGTCAATATAGTTCATGATCTGATGGTGGAATCAAATTTTTATTGTGTTGTTACCTCTTTTTGGGTATGAAAATCGCTGTAAAATTCATGTTTTATATATATATAGAAATAATAAAAGTTAAATTATTTGATATTTATTTAAACTATTGTATTAATCAATTTTGACAAGAATAATTAAAAAACCTAGTTTTTTCAAATGTATAATTTTTTTGATTGTTTTAGTGATATAAAAATAATAATTATTAAATGTTATATCATTAAAACAATTATTGTTTGTAATAATTATCTTTTGTAATATTTTAAAATTAGTGGTATAATTATTTATATTTACACTTTTAAAAATTAAGGTTTTTAATAATTGTGTAATATTCTTCCATTTAATTTTGCGGAGTATAATATAAATACGTTAATAAAAACATTTATTATTCGGGAATAAATATTTGCATTTAATATTTATACAAATAAGCATAAGAGAGAATCTCATCTCATGTTATGAAAATCATTTTATTTGTAACTAGTTAATTATAAATATATAGTATCCATGGAAATAAATTTTTAATTTGTATAGTATCCATGAAATAAATTTTTAATTTTTATTGTTTAATATTTTAAATAAATTTTAGCAATTATCATTCTTTTAACATTTTTTAATATCCACCGGGTTGGTCTAGTGGTACCCAAATACCCTGATCTAAAATTCAAGAGTTCCAGCATTTAAGCCACACTCCTTTTATTAACATGCAACCAGAATATTGCTGTTGGTTTTGTTTTGTTAGGAGGACACACAGTTAGGATATCCTATAGATATGATTAGATGAACATTATCCAACTAACATACAAATAACAACACGTGTTTTGGTCTATTTACAATTATTTATCACTTTGTAGAATATCAAGGTTGTCGTTAATGTTAGTACACTTGAAAGTATGGTGACTGAAATTGTGTTATCGAACACTAGTAGTACAAACAGTTTTCGAAAAAATTACAATGAAATTATAAACTGCAGTTTACGATTCTCATAAATGCATCATTATACTGTACTATAAATATAACTGTTTTCCAAAAAAAGTTTGTTACATAAAAATCAGTACGACGCTAGATCAAAAACTCTTATTAATGTAGAATTTCCTTTAAAAAAAAAATACATTTAAATATATTTGACAGATAGTACACAATGTTTTATGGTTCCATACAAGAAGCAAAAAATAAAAACATTACAAAAATCTTACCCGACTGATTTCATTAATAATATAATTAATATATGATTTTTTTTTAGATAATTTTAATGTAAAAATCAACTAATTTATGTAATAGTTATTTATAATTATTTTTTTAATAAATTGTCAGGAAATCGGTTGTTAATATTTTTGTGTATTTCAAGAGATTCAGAAACATCTAATCTGTCATCAAAGCTTAGAGGGTTTGACGAAAATAATTGAGTGTAATAATTACTATTTTTATTGATTTAATGATATTTCAAAAATAATGTCTAAATTATACCTGGGTTTTGGAAAGTGAATTACTATTTAATAATATTTATAAAAATTAGCATTACAAAAGATAACATCTAATCTTTTTTAACTCATATTAAATGAAACTAAAGGAATATAAATATATAGTTTCCATAGAAATAAATTTGTATTGTTGTTTGTAATTTTAAATAAATTTAACCAATTATCAATTTTTAATATTCTAGAATATCCACCTGGTTGGTATAGTGGTGAAAGTGTCTTCCCAAATCAGCTGATTTACAAGTCGACAGTTACAGATAAGAGGAGTTTCTTTTTAATGGATTTGAGTGGGTTTTGGTGGTTGGGATTCAATTAAGCGCACTTAATATCATCATCTTTCATCGACATAAGCAATACTCAATGGACTGCTAATGGCAGAACAGGTAAAAGTGAGAACAAAACATTGTAGAATATAGCTATTGAAATTTTAATTTTCTATCAAGATATAAATTAAAACTATGATTTATAATTAACATGCAGTTAAAAAAGAATTCATATATTTTTTATGTAAAAGGTTTCCTTTGAATTTTGTGATTTGTTTTTCCTTAAATGGTTTCTGCATTATTTTAGTAATCTACTACTGCTGCTTTCTCTGAAAATATATATTGTATTTATTGGCGAGGGTTAACTAAGATTAATCTTGTGATTACCCTAGAAGAACAGTTGTAGCAATCCTCCCGGTCAAAGCAATATTTGTCAATATAGTTCATGATCTGATGGTGGAATCAAATTTTTATTGTGTTGTTACCTCTTTTTGGGTATGAAAATCGCTGTAAAATTCATGTTTTATATATATATAGAAATAATAAAAGTTAAATTATTTGATATTTATTTAAACTATTGTATTAATCAATTTTGACAAGAATAATTAAAAAACCTAGTTTTTTCAAATGTATAATTTTTTTGATTGTTTTAGTGATATAAAAATAATAATTATTAAATGTTATATCATTAAAACAATTATTGTTTGTAATAATTATCTTTTGTAATATTTTAAAATTAGTGGTATAATTATTTATATTTACACTTTTAAAAATTAAGGTTTTTAATAATTGTGTAATATTCTTCCATTTAATTTTGCGGAGTATAATATAAATACGTTAATAAAAACATTTATTATTCGGGAATAAATATTTGCATTTAATATTTATACAAATAAGCATAAGAGAGAATCTCATCTCATGTTATGAAAATCATTTTATTTGTAACTAGTTAATTATAAATATATAGTATCCATGGAAATAAATTTTTAATTTGTATAGTATCCATGAAATAAATTTTTAATTTTTATTGTTTAATATTTTAAATAAATTTTAGCAATTATCATTCTTTTAACATTTTTTAATATCCACCGGGTTGGTCTAGTGGTACCCAAATACCCTGATCTAAAATTCAAGAGTTCCAGCATTTAAGCCACACTCCTTTTATTAACATGCAACCAGAATATTGCTGTTGGTTTTGTTTTGTTAGGAGGACACACAGTTAGGATATCCTATAGATATGATTAGATGAACATTATCCAACTAACATACAAATAACAACACGTGTTTTGGTCTATTTACAATTATTTATCACTTTGTAGAATATCAAGGTTGTCGTTAATGTTAGTACACTTGAAAGTATGGTGACTGAAATTGTGTTATCGAACACTAGTAGTACAAACAGTTTTCGAAAAAATTACAATGAAATTATAAACTGCAGTTTACGATTCTCATAAATGCATCATTATACTGTACTATAAATATAACTGTTTTCCAAAAAAAGTTTGTTACATAAAAATCAGTAAGACGCTAGATCAAAAACCCTTATTAATGTAGAATTTCCTTTAAAAAAAAAAATACATTTAAATATATTTGACAGATAGTACACAATGTTTTATGGTTCCATACAAGAAGCAAAAAATAAAAACATTACAAAAATCTTACCCGACTGATTTCATTAATAATATAATTAATATATGATTTTTTTTTAGATAATTTTAATGTAAAAATCAACTAATTTATGTAATAGTTATTTATAATTATTTTTTTAATAAATTGTCAGGAAATCGGTTGTTAATATTTTTGTGTATTTCAAGAGATTCAGAAACATCTAATCTGTCATCAAAGCTTAGAGGGTTTGACGAAAATAATTGAGTGTAATAATTACTATTTTTATTGATTTAATGATATTTCAAAAATAATGTCTAAATTATACCTGGGTTTTGGAAAGTGAATTACTATTTAATAATATTTATAAAAATTAGCATTACAAAAGATAACATCTAATCTTTTTTAACTCATATTAAATGAAACTAAAGGAATATAAATATATAGTTTCCATAGAAATAAATTTGTATTGTTGTTTGTAATTTTAAATAAATTTAACCAATTATCAATTTTTAATATTCTAGAATATCCACCTGGTTGGTATAGTGGTGAAAGTGTCTTCCCAAATCAGCTGATTTACAAGTCGACAGTTACAGATAAGAGGAGTTTCTTTTTAATGGATTTGAGTGGGTTTTGGTGGTTGGGATTCAATAAAGCGCACTTAATATCATCATCTTTCATCGACATAAGCAATACTCAATGGACTGCTAATGGCAGAACAGGTAAAAGTGAGAACAAAACATTGTAGAATATAGCTATTGAAATTTTAATTTTCTATCAAGATATAAATTAAAACTATGATTTATAATTAACATGCAGTTAAAAAAGAATTCATATATTTTTTATGTAAAAGGTTTCCTTTGAATTTTGTGATTTGTTTTTCCTTAAATGGTTTCTGCATTATTTTAGTAATCTACTACTGCTGCTTTCTCTGAAAATATATATTGTATTTATTAGCGAGGGTTAACTAAGATTAATCTTGTGATTACCCTAGAAGAACAGTTGTAGCAATCCTCCCGGTCAAAGCAATATTTGTCAATATAGTTCATGATCTGATGGTGGAATCAAATTTTTATTGTGTTGTTACCTCTTTTTGGGTATGAAAATCGCTGTAAAATTCATGTTTTATATATATATAGAAATAATAAAAGTTAAATTATTTGATATTTATTTAAACTATTGTATTAATCAATTTTGACAAGAATAATTAAAAAACCTAGTTTTTTCAAATGTATAATTTTTTTGATTGTTTTAGTGATATAAAAATAATAATTATTAAATGTTATATCATTAAAACAATTATTGTTTGTAATAATTATCTTTTGTAATATTTTAAAATTAGTGGTATAATTATTTATATTTACACTTTTAAAAATTAAGGTTTTTAATAATTGTGTAATATTCTTCCATTTAATTTTGCGGAGTATAATATAAATACGTTAATAAAAACATTTATTATTCGGGAATAAATATTTGCATTTAATATTTATACAAATAAGCATAAGAGAGAATCTCATCTCATGTTATGAAAATCATTTTATTTGTAACTAGTTAATTATAAATATATAGTATCCATGGAAATAAATTTTTAATTTGTATAGTATCCATGAAATAAATTTTTAATTTTTATTGTTTAATATTTTAAATAAATTTTAGCAATTATCATTCTTTTAACATTTTTTAATATCCACCGGGTTGGTCTAGTGGTACCCAAATACCCTGATTTGAAATTCAAGAGTTCCAGCATTCAAGCCAGACTCTTTCTATTAACATACAAACAGAATATGGCTGTAGGTTTTGTTTTGTTATGAGGACACACAGTTAGGATATCCTATAGATATGATTACATGAACATTATCCATCTAACATACAAATAACAACACGTGTTTTGGGCTACTTACAATTATTTATCACTTTGTGGAATATCAAGGTTTTCGTTAATATTAGTACACTTGAAAGTATGGTGACTGAAATTGTGTTATCGAACAGTAGTAGTATAAACAGTTTTCGAAAAAATTACAATGAAATTATAAACTGTAGTTTACGATTCTCAAAAATGCATCATTATGCTGTACTATAAATATAACTGTTTTCCAAAAAAAGTTTGTTACATAAAAATCAGTAAGACACTAGATCAAAAACTTTTATTAATGTAGAATTTCCTTTAAAAAAAAAATACTTGTTAAATATATTTGACAGATAGTACACAATGTTTTAGGGTTCCATACAAGAAGCAAAAAATAAAAACATTACAAAAATCTTACCCGACTGATTTCATTAATAATATAATTAATATATGATTTTTTTTTTAGATAATTTTAATGTAAAAATCAACTAATTTATGTAATAGTTATTTATAATTATTTTTTTAATAAATTGTCAGGAAATCGGTTGTTAATATTTTTGTGTATTTCAAGAGATTTCAGAAACATCTAATCTGTCATCAAAGCTTAGAGGGTTTGACGAAAATAATTGAGTGTAATAATTACTATTTTTATTGATTTAATGATATTTCAAAAATTATGTCTAAATTATACCTGGGTTTTGGAAAGTGAATTACTATTTAATAATATTTATAAAAGTTAGCATTACAAAAGATAACATGTAATCTTATTTAACACATATTAAATGAAATTAAAGGAATATAAATATATAGCTTCCATAGAAATAAATTTGTATTGTTGTTTGTAATTTTAAATAAATTTAACCAATTATCAATTAATAATATTCTAGAATATCCACCTGGTTGGTATAGTGGTGAAAGTGTCTTCCCAAATCAGCTGATTTACAAGTCGACAGATAAGAGGAGTTTCTTTTTAATGGATTTTAATCCATGATTGTGGATTTGAGTGGGTTTTGGTGGTTGGGATTCAAATAAGCGCACTTAACATCATCCTCTTTCATCGACATAAGCAATACTTCAATGGACTGCTGATGGCAGAACAGGTAAAAGTGAGAACAAAACATTCTAGAATATAGTTATTGAAATTTTAATTGTCTATCAAGATATCAATTAAAACTATGATTTATAATTTCCATGCAGTTAAAAAAGAATTCATATATTTTTTATGTAAAAGGTTTCCTTTGAATTTTGTGATTTGTTTTGGTTTCTGCATTATTATAGTAATCTACTACTGCTGCTTTCTCTGAAAATACATACTGTATTTATTAGCAAATAAGACCACTCGAGGGTTAACTATGATTAATCTTGTGATTACCCTTAGAAAAACAGTTGCAGCAATCCTCCCGGTCAAAGCAATATTTGTCAATATAGTTCATGATCTGATGGTGGAATCAAATTTTTATTGTGTTGTAACCTCTTTTTGGGTATGAAAATCGCTGTAAAATTCATGTTATATATAAAAAAAAAACATCCTGAACAGGGCAGTGTGTTGGTCAGTTATTGTGAGTGGTGGAGTTGGATTCTCTTCTGCCGCTGAGATTGCTCAACGCTTGTCGCGTCGTGGCTTGTGCTGACGATGGTCTCCCTCTGTTCGAGGGAGTCTCGTGGACGGAGGTTGAATTCCAAGCCACTAGAGCATGCAGGATACTCGAGCGAAAGGGTCATCAACATAAGACTTCGTTTGCCTCGGAGAAGAGCACGAGGATGCTCCTCAAAGACTGTGAGGCGGCTAGTCGGCATATCGTTGTCTCGAACACGAAATATAAAGTCCTCACAAAGACAAATATAAGGGGGATCACTTTTTCTAATTTTTCTCACTTCATGTTCGTCCCAGACCAAAACCACCCCGGATCTCCACCGATCCGGGCCTCCGCTATCTTCTGATCTTAAATCCAAAAAACCCAAAAAATTGGGGTGGGTGGTAATTTTTGTTTTTTTTTGGATTTTGGGTCAGGAGATAGCGGTGGTCCTGATCGGTAGAGATCCGGGAGGGAGGGGGTTGTCTTGGACGAACTGGAAGTCAGAAAAATTAGAAAAGCTGATCCCCCTTATAATAATTGTTCAGTTAATTGCCTTGGAATATTTTTGTGTTCGAGACATCGATACATCAACTCGTTGCATGACCGTTTAGGTCAAGTGTCCTGCATGCTTGAATGGCTTGGATTTCAACCTCCGACAACGGGTTCCCTCGACCAGCAGGAGACCACCGTCAGACAGGTTGTTGTCCTCCATTTGAGTTCTGAACTACTTTTTCTGTTCGTTTTGAACAGAACTTTTTCTGTTGAACTTTGTTTGAACTGAACTTTTTCTGTTTATTTTGTTAACGTTTTATAAAACTTTCAGTTGTGTTCATTTAATCTATATATATCCTCAAATCTAGCAACAGCGATGCATTACCGGGTCTGTTAGTTAATAAATAAAATATAGTGAAGAAAATATAAACTGAGCAACTCTGCATGGTTTTATAACTTAAAAACCTTTCGTCAATATTTTATTATTATTTATATTATAAAATATTTATTTTATTTATTTTCCTAACGTGTTCATTACAAACTGTTCAAATAGTGATCAATAGGTAAACGCCCCCCCACCACCCACCCAAGGACCACTATGATGAGGTTGATATGTATGACATGTAAGTGAGTTGCAGTTAAGAGTTAAAAGTTGCTTGAGTCTTTTACAAACTCAGGCGACCATCCGTGTGTGAACAATTGAACCCCAACCATCAAAGTATATACCGATGTGAAAGTGGATATCGATCCACTCTCTATTATTCAAATTCGTGTAAAACTAACTTAGACTCTAATTTGGACCATCGATTCGAAAATCAGCTTTTAAATTGGATATTATTACTTAAGCATAATTTCAGGGATAGAATTTTTCATTTTTTAGGGTTTCTTAATTATATGTTATTTATAAATCATAATTGTTCAATCGTCAATATTTTTTCAAATATTTTGTTTATCTTTACTTATATTCAAGTATATGCTCATGATCATTGTCTAACTTTCGAAATGCGTTTTGTTTATTTTTTTTTATTTTTTATAAAAATGTTCTATTTATGACTTATTTCAATAACCAGTTAGCTCTTTAATTGAATATTATCTTAAGTTTAAAATATGCCAATATTTTCAATCGTTTTGTTTTAATTATTAATGAGGTTGTTTAGAAATATCAAAACGCGTTATATTTAATATATATATATATATATATATATATACAAATATATATATATATATATATATATATATATATATATATATATATATATATATATATATATATACAAATATATAGAAACTTGAAATAATAAGAAAAGAATAAAAAACACCCACACATATATATATATATATATATATATTGTTAAATATAAATATATAGTATCCATGGAAATAAATTTTTAATTTTTATTGTTTAATATTTTAAATAAATTTTAGCAATTATCATTCTTTTAACATTTTTTAATATCCACCGGGTTGGTCTAGTGGTACCCAAATACCCTGATTTGAAATTCAAGAGTTCCAGCATTCAAGCCAGACTCTTTCTATTAACATACAAACAGAATATGGCTGTAGGTTTTGTTTTGTTAGTAGCACACACAGTTAGGATATCCTATAGATATGATTAGATGAACATTATCCATCTAACATACAAATAACATCACGTGTTTTGGGCTATTTATAATTATTTATTTCTTTGTAGAATATCAAGGTTGTCGTTACATATTAATACACTTGAAAGTATGGTGACTGAAAGAACACTAGTAGTACAAACAGTTATCGAAAAAATTACAATGAAATTATAAAATATTATAATCATTACTTCGGCTCAAAAACAAAAGGTACTGTAATATAAATATCACTGTTTTCCAAAAAAAGTTTGTTACATAAAAAACAGTAAGACACTAGATCAAAAACAATTAATTTACAATTTCCTTTAAAAAAAAATACTTGTTAAAATATTTGTGAGATAGTACACAATGTTTTAGGGTTCCATACAAGAAGCAAAAAATAAAAACATTACAAAAATCTTACCCGACTGATTTCATTAATAATATAATTAATATAAGATTTTTTTTTAGATAATTTTAATGTAAAAATCAACTAATTTATGTAATAGTTATTTATAATTATTTTTTTAATAAATTGTCAGGAAATCGGTTGTTAATATTTTTGTGTATTTCAAGAGATTTCAGAAACATCTAATCTGTCATCAAAGCTTAGAGGGTTTGACGAAAATAATTGAGTGTAATAATTTTGGAAAGTGAATTATTATTTAATAATATTTATAAAAGTTAGCATTACAAAAGATAACATGTAATCTTATTTAACACATATTAAATGAAATTAAAGGAATATAAATATATAGTTTCCATAGAAATAAATTTGTATTGTTGTTTGTAATTTTAAATAAATTTAACCAATTATCAATTAATAATATTCTAGAATATCCACCTGGCTGGTATAGTGGTGAAAGTGTCTTCCCAAATCAGCTGATTTACAAGTCGACAGATAAGAGGAGTTTCTTTTTAATGGATTTTAATCCATGATTGTGGATTTGAGTGGGTTTTGGTGGTTGGGATTCAATTAAGCGCACTTAACATCATCCTCTTTCATTGACATAAGCAATACTTCAATGGACTGCTGATGGCAGAACAGGTAAAAGTGAGAACAAAACATTCTAGAATATAGTTATTGAAATTTTAATTGTCTATCAAGATATCAATTAAAACTATGATTTATAATTTCCATGCAGTTAAAAAAGAATTCATATATTTTTTATGTAAAAGGTTTCCTTTGAATTTTGTGATTTGTTTTTCCTTAAATGGTTTCTGCATTATTATAGTAATCTACTACTGCTGCTTTCTCTGAAAATACATACTGTATTTATTAGCAAATAAGACCACTCGAGGGTTAACTATGATTAATCTTGTGATTACCCTTAGAAGAACAGTTGCAGCAATCCTCCCGGTCAAAGCAATATTTGTCAATATAGTTCATGATCTAATGGTGGAATCAAATTTTTATTGTGTTGTAACCTCTTTTTGGGTATGAAAATCGCTGTAAAATTCATGTTATATATAAAAAAAAAACATCCTGAACAGGGCAGTGTGTTGGTCAGTTATGGTGAGTGGTGGAGTTGGATTCTCTTCTGCCGCTGAGATTGCTCAACGCTTGTCGCGTCGTGGCTTGTGCTGACGATGGTCTCCCTCTGTTCGAGGGAGTCTCGTGGACGGAGGTTGAATTCCAAGCCACTAGAGCATGCAGGATACTCGAGCGAAAGGGTCATCAACATAAGACTTCGTTTGCCTCGGAGAAGAGCACGAGGATGCTCCTCAAAGACTGTGAGGCGGCTAGTCGGCGTATCGTTGTCTCGAACACGAAATATAAAGTCCTCACAAAGACAAATATAAGGGGGATCACTTTTTCTAATTTTTCTCACTTCATGTTCGTCCCAGACCAAAACCACCCCGGATCTCCACCGATCCGGGCCTCTGCTATCTTCTGATCTTAAATCCAAAAAACCCAAAAAATTGGGGTGGGTGGTAATTTTTGTTTTTTTTGGATTTTGGGTCAGGAGATAGCGGTGGTCCTGATCGGTAGAGATCCGGGAGGGAGGGGGTTGTCTTGGACGAACTGGAAGTCAGAAAAATTATTTATATTTATTATTTATTAATTATATATATTATTTATATTATATTATTATATATATATATATATATATATATATATATATATTAAATATAACGCGTTTTTAAATTTATTCACTATTTGTTTATTCACACCCACACACACACATATATATATAAATATATATAAACATTTTTGTTTATTTATTCTTTTCTTATTATTTCAAGTTTCTAATAAGTTTTAGCGTGTAATTTAAAATTTTTTATACAGCTTTTTTTTTGTATTTATTATGTTTTTCTTTACTTATTTGACCGCTATAGTTCAAGTAAGAAATTTATTTTGCCTTATTTTGTTCTTTTTTCTCTTCCTTCATAATTTCATTCAGGCGTTTATTCTTTCTTCTAAATATTGGATATTAATTCAAGTTTGTTTTTCTTTTTGGCTTTCTAAACCTTCCAATTTTTTTATTTTTTCTTAGTAGCTTCCCTGTACTGGATTTCCTCTTCAAAAAAATATTTTCTCGTAAGATTCTTCTGAATTCTTAGAACAAAGTTATATTTTCTTTACCAATCTATATTTGTACATTCCTGAAAGATGCTTAGAAAACTTTAATCTTTTCTTTCTTATCGAATCGGAATTTTTTTTTCTTTTTTTAATATATATTTTGGATTTATTATTTAATTACTTAGTTTTGTTCTCTTTTATGGATCCTGTTTTTTTTTTTAATTCTTCTTTCGCTTTTTTCTCATTTTTCCTTTACAATTTTGGTTTATAAGTATTCCGATACTTTAAGGCTTTTTGGTTTAATCATTGTGTTTTAATGACTTATTTTTGCGTTTATGTAAAGACTTTTTTTATGAATTTATTCACCATGGAAGCTTTATAAAGCTTTTATATGGGAATGGAATGTTATAGCGTATAAAAAATGCCATTCTTAAGAGGGTTCGATCGAACCCGATACCCCGGATGACGATTTTTGTACTTTTGTAATTTTGTACGCTTTTTATTTGTTGAAATAAGTTATAAAGATAAAAGCTACCTAACAAAAAAACGTTGTACTGAAATATATATTAACCTTTAATCTATATATATATACATAAATGTTAAGTTCGTTTGTGTACGCCAGTACACAAACGTGGCGGGTACTAGCTGTACCCGCCACGCGTCGCTGTGGCACATTGTGGTTGCATGGATGAGAAATGAGAAACAAAACAAAGCATTCGTTTCATAGAAGTTTAATTTTGCAATACTTGTGGATATACAATATTTTTTTGTTTTTCCACTGTCTGCGTAGATATAAAGGCTATCTGGTTTGCCGACTCGGGAACACGCAACATACAGTTGTCCGTGTGAGAAGCTATCCGCATCTAAATCTAAACCACACAATTCTAAAGATTGACCTTGAGAATTAAAATGGTGTATCGGTCGGGATCATGGGTATTCGAGGAATGAGGACATCTTCATCTCTGAAAGGCCCCGTTAAAATCGTTGCTTCAACTTCGTTATTCATCAATTTCTTCAAATTGCGTGCCGTTGCAGAGTTTTGGCTGATTAATATTCCGCAACAGGATAATTGGCACACCTATTTTCAATTTTAATATGTGTGATGGCATCCCTGGCAGATCAAGTAAGTTTAAAAATTCCGTTGGATAATTAACTACTTCATCTGCTTCCACAACGGTGTCTATCGACTTATATGTAATTTCCTCACTTTGAATGCTGGGTTGAACATTATTAAGTTGATAGACATTTTTATTCTTTGCGGCAAGGCTAGCTCGTTCATTGAGCCGATCGTGAGTTCTATGATTAATTTGAATATCAGAAAATACTTTTTCGATCAGTTCTTCTTTCGATGTTATTAAATTACGAAATTTATCAGGAAATGATGTTCATCGACTGGCAGCTGTCCGTTTCCAATGTCCAGGAACTGTTGTGAGAATACCTCAGCTGATGGATCATTCTGCAACTGGACACGCATATTCGTAGTCAACTGCAATGTACGTACGTGTCGCCACAGTGTTGAATATTTCAGGCAAGGATTTATTTCGTCTGCTGGTGTCGATCGAGAAATTACAGCCAATGTTTGCCTAAAATCTCCTGCGAGCAATATCAAAGCATTCCCGAATGGTTGAACGTTTCCACGCAAATCTCGTAACGATCGATCAAGAGCTTTAAGCGATTTTTTATGTGCCATCGTGCATTCATCCTAAAAAATGAGTTTACATTTTTGTAATACTTTTCCCATACAGGATGCTTTGGAAATATTGCACGTGGGAGTCTCGATGATTTTCATGTTTAATGGCAACTTCAGAGCTGAATGCGCAGTCCTTCCACCTGGTAACAATGTCGTAGCTATTCCAGACGAAGCAAGAGCTATGTCATTTTTTGATCATACCGTTGCTAGACTCAATCTAATGAGGAATGTTTTCCCAGTTCCTCCTGGCGCATCCAAGAAGAAGGTCTCCCAACTCCGTCATTTATCATTTACATTATGCAATCATAAATGCCTTTCTGTTCACGCGTTATTTTGGGAATGTTTGATTGGACATATGACATAAGATCACCGATGTTGTAACTCTCTTCACGGCGTAAATCCACATCAAATGAAGCAATCGCAGTTCGGGTGGGTGTTGGTATTCCCAATTGACTAAGAACTTACTTTGCATTAGCTAAACACTTGTCTTCAATATTTATCAATGCTTCGTTGTAAATGCCTTCTGTAAATTCAGACAAAAGTGAATATTTAACCAAACAAAGGACTTTTTGGTCATTATGTAGGGATATTATTTTCTGTGTATTTGGTTATTTCGACTTTTTTTGTTTGCATAGTCTTAAGTCTATCTCGGCTAAGATGTTTTAGCTATAAAATACAGATGTTTTAGCTGTTAAATATAATTCAAAGAAATTTGTTACTTAATCAGTTGTGATTTTGTTTACATTGGCAACGGCCATACGGGCTCTTTGTGATTGGTCGTTTGTTTGGCAGCAGCCATCTTGCATTGATCTGATTGGTTTTCCTTTGTTTACATTTCCAAATTAAAAATAGATAGATAGGTTTATTAAAAATAGATGAAAACAATCTTTGATGCGGGTTATATATCGTGCTAAAATTTGAGCTCAATTGGTGCAGAACAGTTTGAGTTTTTGAAGCGTACAAAAACGAACTTAACATTTATATATATATATAATTAACTACATCTGTCAACAACAATTCGTAAATTTTGAAAATGCACAAATATACCTTTAAAAGTTTTTTCACAGAATTATATTTGTAAATTCAGTTTTTCTTACTTTTTTTTTTTACAAATTATTATTATTTCTGTTTGTAACCTGTAATTTTCTTATGCGCAGATTCAGGTTTTAGTAAATTTACTTTAAATCAATAAGAATTACAAATTATGTAAAACGTAAACTATTTCGTATGAGATCTGTCATTATCATTTTGTATTTTACGATTTTTAAAAATTGTTACGTCAAGTCTTTAATATAATTAATCAGCGGCATTAGACATGTTACTCCACGAGTCCTCATATGAGGATTAATGTTTAATAACGCTAGGTATGATTAGAAAACTGTTCCGTTAAATTTATGTGCTTCTGCCACCCTCCGATTTTAATAGATTGTTAACAGATAGGGTACATCATAGTACCTACTAATCGCAGAGAAACGAGGAAAAAATTTAGCGTAAAAAATTTAATTTTTAATAATATTAAGAAAATATAAACCAGCCGTGTTAGTGGTGAAACTCATCATCGCAAAATCGGCTAATTTTTGAAATCGAGAGTTTTAAGGTTCGATTCCTTGGAACGGTAGTTGCTTTTTTATAGATTTGAATGCTAGACTGTAGTTACTGGTGATCTTTGGTGATTGGGTTTCAGTTAATCACACGTCTAAGAAGTAATCGACCTGAGTTTGTTCCAGCCTACATGTTTATCGGTATATTTACACTTTACGTCTGCAGCTAAGTCAGACCTGGCCAGCCGGTAGCGGTAATAGCATTTGCCTATATATACACATCCAGAGTAGCTGGAAAACTGGTTGGAGAAAAAATATAAGTATTGTTTTTGTTCTTTGAACTGCTTTCGTTAAATTAAGTATAACTCTGTTGTTTAAATCAGTATTATAATAACAGTTGACAAATTAATTTAAAATTACGTTTTGTTATTGATAAATTTTAATATTTTAAAGACATAATAGTGTACAGAAAAAGTAATTTTTTCATAAAAATTTAAAAAAATAATTTGTAAAATGTACAGTATGAGTAGCATTTAAACATAATTAATTTAACATCTCCAGTAAAGCATGAAATTATTGAAAACAATTATTGGTTACATTGCAATTGGGAGTTAAATTCTGTATGCATTTCAATTCAATCAACCCTATGTAAATTGAGTCTAAATATACCCTTAGGGGGAAGGGATCCAGTGTCATACATCGATACTCAGTATTGTATAATGTATCACTGAGTATTTATTCTGGTTATTTATTATTTCTAAATAAATATAAATATATTTTAACGACACCTTTGATATTAAACGTTATAAATGAAATTCTCCAATTTGTTTTTAAATGAAATAAACGCGTTCTGTTTAAATATTTTAATTCTATCATTGATCAACTTAAATGTAATTTGTATAGAATCTAGTAGAAAATTATTTGTATTTCTTATATCTCTTCTTAAGTTTAAAACTGTACGTATTTTATAGTGAAGAATTTATTTTTATGAAAAATACTTCTCCCAATTATCTCACAGAATAGTTGTTTTGATTAACGAGAAAATTCATTAAAGTACTTTTCAAACTCTACCGTTTATTATACCATAGATCAAATGTTTTCAGAATTTTTTTTAATTTTCTGAAAATGTTAATCACGATATAATGTAAATCAAATTTTTTTTCATATAAATTCACAGAGAAGGTTCGGTAACATTGAATGTAATAAAATGAAAACACGAGAGAATATATGAATCAGATATTACAGTTAACATATATTTAGCAAGTACAGTAAAACTCGTTTATTCGTCGTTCGTTTAATCAACACGGTAATGATAATCACACATATATGTAATATAATAAATAAAAAAACAAATACGGACATACAAGAGGTATTCGCGATTATATTTGACAATCTGACAAACTGTTCTATCAATTGTAATTAAAATCTTTTTTTATGATTATACAATGTCAATGTAATTAATTGTATTCTTCAATTATTTGTTATTATTATTATATTTATGCTGCATATTAAATTAAATTAGATAGAGAAAAGACATAAGTATTAAACTAGGTGTTAGCATTTGATTTTGCATATCGATTATCTTAAATGTACAATTCTTGATAGAATAATTAGTTTTAATTTTTATTTCCACTTTTAATTCTAATTTTACTTTATACGTTTTAGCGGTAGTAGCCTAGTTTATAGTCTTCGTAATCATGTATAATGATGTTTTAATCACTCATTTTTTATTTCCTTGTACGAAGTAAAGGAGTATTGTGATCCCGAAAAATTTCGATTTTCAGATTTCTACGGAAATATCCATTTTCACCATCCCTGAATCCATTTTGATTAGTGTCGGCGTGACGTCTGTACTTATATATGTACCTCGCATAACTCAAAAACTATTAGCCTTAGGATGTTGAAATTTTGTATTTAGGACTGCTATAACATCTAGTTGTACACCTACCTTTTTCATTGCAATCGACTGGATCAGAAGTATCCAAAAAGCCCAAAATTTTGGATTTTAGACTTTTTCTTAACTGCAGTAATAAGCCGTCATTGAGAGCTTTTCAACGATATATCATAAATGGTACGTATTTTCATCGGTCCCAGAGTTATACCCAAATAATATTTTAATTAATGAAATACTTAACCTCCGATTGTAAAAAAAATTTACAATAAATAATTCAATTATAACAATAATTGAATTATTGTTATAATGGCCTCACGTTATCCAATAAGATATTAATTTATAAGGCTAGCCTGCGCTCAATCTGGACGTACGGTGTAGAATTGGGGAACGGCTAGTACTAGTAATGTGGAAATTATACAACGATTTCAGAACAAAGTAGCGAGGGTAATTGCCAAAGCTCCGTGGTTCACGTGGAATGATGAGATTCACGATTATCTGGAGCTCCCATCGGTTCGTGAGACTGCACAACAGCGCAATGTCAAATACCTGCATAGGCTTGAGAATCATGTAAACCACTTTGCAATTAATCTACTCGATAACAGCAGAGACGTCCGACGGTTGAAACGAGCTCATGCACTCGACTTAGAGTCTGCGTAACAGTTTGGAATCTAACACCGTCAAGTTTAGTGGTATCGTATCTAATTTCTTGTTACTTCTCTTTCGTTTTCTTTTTTATTTGTTATTAATGTTTGTTTTGTGGACTATATGGTGCTGAAATTAATGATTTGTGATTTATGACTGAGCTTGAAATTTCATATTTGACTTTCAGTTTGCTTGCAACTATTTATTGTGTATTATTTATTTTGGGGGTTCCTTAAGGACCTCTTATCACGTGATTTTGTCAGGAAACTTACGTACGGCTCCGCAGGAGAGCCGATTGTAATTATAAATTGTTATTGAGCAAAAAAAGAAATTATAACAGTAAAAAATATCAGAAATTATTAATTAAGTAAAATTTTACGTACTTTTTATCTAAAAAAAAAAGTGTATATGTAATTTAATAGACACCACATGACTTCCTTGTCATTTGGTGTCCACATCAGATTTTTTTAATTGCATGACATTATTCGTATCGGAACAATATATATCCAAATTTCGTCTAGATTTTATATATATATATATACGTACGTATACACCTTAGAATGTATTGATTGTTTTAAAAAAGTCTTATTCTAATGCGGAGACAAGTTGCTGATTGATCCTTGCTAAAGCAGTTTTTTTTTTTTTATTATAGAAATATACTGCCTGGTGGCTTTTATATTTAAACGATCATTACCTTAAGAAATTAATTATATTTATAGTAAAATATATCATAAAATGTTCTTGTCATAAAAAATGTGTAATAATAATTTTATTTTCAATTACATCAAATATTACAATCCCTAATTTATATTCTATCTTACAATGAAAATTAATCTTGATTTCTTAATAATACAGTTTAGACCACACTCCAAATGATTGGAAATTAGTTGTCTTTAGCGGTAACTCTGTTTCAGAGATTACTAGCAATACAATTAATAAATATAAGAGCAAAAATAAAACATTAATTTAATACTAATTTACAAGAGGCGACACATGGTATCACATAAATTTGTCGTACAACGTTACATTTCCCATTAAAGAAACATAGAAATTCACTCAATTGATGCTCATTACTGTAATCAAATTCAAACAATTAAACATTCAAATATAGAAGACAAATATGATATCACGATGATATCATCAGACTAGTTGTATATCACATTCATTGAACATAAAAAGCCGGAGTATTTAGACACACAACTCGAAGAAGTAATCCTGTAATAAAGTCACAAACCGTCAAACCTTATAAACATGGCAATTGGTTAATCGAGAGGAAGAAACGGTCTGCGTCATCTATCTCAAATATTTTATTTATATGAGATCTTTTTATCGCAGAATAATCAGCTTCCCTGATTTCATCAAATATTAAGCTATAAATCTTAGAAGCCATTTAATCATACGATCTTTTGAGAGTTTCATTTTTTGGGAAGGGAACAATAATTTTCCCCTTATTTCTACCGGATGTACGATATTATTGTTTCTTTCAATACTTCCAGTTATTAAATAGAAGTTATTTATTTATTAATCTAATAACAGTTGTTTAATAGATAATATAAATTTTTGATTTCCTAAAAATAGGTAACGATGAATTTAATTTAGACTCATTAGCAATCAACCTCACAATATGTTTTTGGATTACAAATAACGGCTTAATAATGTAGGTTATACCTCCCCAATATTTTATAATATGAATAAATATTTAACATAATTACTTCTTTTTCTAATTAAGTTGTTCAGTAGTTGGTTGTCCTTTTTATTTTGTTTTGTTTTTTTGTTTTTTTTGTCTTGGTTTCCTTTATGCGTTGATATCATCATTACAGAGATGAATTTGAACAATTCGATGGAACAGACAAACATTTCTTATTTCCTATTAAATTTTCTATTCTGGTCACTTCACTAAAGAAACTTCGTGTTATCCCATTTAATAAATTGACACTTTATTCTCTGTCTAAAAGGATTTGATACTTTCCACAATCATTTATTGTTCCATTGAAACATTATTGTCATCAATCTATTACGCATTTTGTACATTCGTATGAGCCCTTGTCCACACCCACTACATGCACACATTCAAAATATAAAAATTACTTTTAAAATAATTCCCCTTTAGCAGTACAATTAACTATTTATGAGAAGTATTTAGATATTCAGAAATCGAATTTTTGTTAATATTTTTAACTAAGTAAAGACAAAAGATTTATACTTTTATATCCTAATTATTAATACAGTAAAATTTAAAAAAATAAATTGGCTAAAAAATAAAAATATAATACATTCTTTAAATTTTTTCAAGTTTTTGAAGTTGTGGTCAAAATGTTTTTAATATCCGTTTAATTTTTTTACTTAAAATGTAAAATATAAAAACGCTGTATAAAATTATTTGTTTTTGAGGATGTGAATACTAGGCAGTGGTCACCGGTGTACTTTAGTGGTCGGATTTCAATTAACCACACGTCTCAGGAATTGATAACCCGAATCTGTACAAGACTACACTTATTTCATATCGTACGTATCATCTCACTGGACCGATATATCATCGGGAGGGTTCTTATTGCTCACTAGTGGAACAGATTGCAACGTACACGGTATAGATTCAAAACATGTTTATAAGGGCAAAATTTTCCTGTCGTTCAGAGTAGGTGGCCAATGTCTCTAAGCATGCCTCAATTAACATACTGAAAATCGACAGCCTCAGTACCATTCTGATATTTGTTTATAAACAAAATTTAAGGATCGAGTTTTTTCCACTGTTTTGGCTGTATGTCGTTAAATATTGATTTTACAGAAAAAATCATTCTTGTCAGAAATGTAGAGCGGAAATTCTACACAAAAGAGTTTACGAACACATTCCGGTCAGATCAAAAATAAACGCACTAGCCCAATAAAAATTGCGCTCTCTATAATATACTGCCGATACGGAGAGATACGAGATAGCCGGCGGCACCGTTTCAACACTGTGTAATGAAAAAATACCTATAACTTTTGATTTTTTAAAAATTAAAATTTCATCGATAATGATACTAAAGGAATAACTTTTGGTATATTTGAAATAATTTGCTACATTTCAGAATAACATATATTATAATGTTGTCAGATCGAAGTTTTTTCAAATCTGTTTACCAAAGGCTGCAAATAAAAAACCAAATTTCAAAAATTGAAAAACAACTTGCGAATATATTTGTAAGGTGATTATTATTAATATAAGAATTTCGTAGCTAAATATATTGTTTTTTTTTTAAATATTATTAATTTTAAAATCATATGTTTCAAAAAATGTATTTTGGAACTTTCATCAAGTTCAAAAAACTAATCATAACTTACTAAATTTTACGAAATGTAATATTAAACAGCAGTAGTTAGGGATAAATACTTAATTTTACATGGTTTTTTTTTGTCTTCAGTCATTTGACTGGTTTCATGCAGCTCTCCATGATTCCCTTTCTAGTGCTAGTCGTTTCATTTCGGTATACTTCCTACATCCTACATCCCTAAAAATTTGTTTTACATATTCCAATCGTTGTCCCCCTGCATAAGTTTTTCCTTCTACCTGACCCTCTAATATTAAAGCGACTATTCCAGGATGCCTTAATATGTGGTCTGTCTCTTGTTTTAAGTATATTTTTTCCAAATGCTTCTTTCTTCATCTATTTCAAAAGCTTCTAATCTTTTCTTCTCAGGTACTCCGATCGTCCAAGTTTCACTTCCACATAAAGCAACGCTCCAAACATGTACTTTCAGAAATATTTTCCTGACATTTAAATTAATTTTTAATGTTAACAAATTATATTTCTGACTGAAAGCTCGCCTGTGCTACTCGGCATTTTATCTCGCTCCTGCTTCGTCCATCTTTAGTAATTCTACTTCCCAAATATCAATATCTACCACCATAATCATTTCTATTCCTATTTTCATTATTTCTACTAAATTTCATTATTTTCGTTTTGTTCTTGTTTATTTTCGTACGGTAGTTCATGCGTAGGACTTCATCCATGCCGTTCATTGTTCCTTCTAAATCTTTTTTTACTCTCAGCTATAATTACAATATCATCAGCAAATCGTAGCACCTTTATCTTTTCACCTTGTACTGTTACTACGGATCTAAATTGTTCTTTAACATCATTAATTGCTAGTTCTATGTAAAGATTAAAAAGTAACGGAGATTGGGAACATTTTTGTCGGACTCCCTTTCTTATTACGGCTTCTTTCTTATGTTATTCAATTTTTACATGGTAATATCAGTTTTACGCAAATTATAATTTTGACTTAGATTTGTGAGCGTGATATTTATAAAATGCGTCACTTCACACCAAACAGTGAAAATAACAATATAAATAAATGTTTTTAAAATGGAAAAAATCACTGATTTTATGTTAAACTTGGTAAAGTTATCCAGACGTATGTATTTTATTGATTGTCAGTCAACTTTCAATTTCATTATTTTTTTTTAATTTTCAAAGAATTTAATTTTTTATAATAAAAATCAGTTTTTTTCTTGTAACAGATCATTTCCACGTTTATTTATGATCTCATGAAAATTTTACAAGAAGTTTTTTATGTAAAATTTTCCTTTCTACAATTTTTGTTTGTAGCATTTTTCGATAAATTCAATATTTAATTAGTTAACCAAAAAAACGGGTCTACGACACGTTTACCTGGATATAGAGTAATCCGTCTTACTAGATCTACCAGATATCTCAAATTTTTTTTGGTTTATATGTTTTTTTTGGTAAGGTTCTCGTCTTTTAGTATGTTGAGGCACGCTTAGGAATCTACGATAGGAAAAGTTTGCCCCTATGTTCATGTTTTGAATCTAATTGAAAATAAAATAATATTATGCCAAAACCGTTTTCAGAAAATGGAATATCCAGATTACAAATTTAATGAAAAATTAAAAAAAGAAATGTTTATAGAATACTACCGATTATTTCTTCGGAACACAAAATTATGCATTTTTTTATCTTTACTTATAGTTTTCCAGCTATTTTTCTTCAATTTTCATGAGAAAATATTTTGAATAAGATTACGCAATTTAAATAATTTACATTATAATAAGAAATAATTACGAAAAAAAAAAATAATTGTATTTTTGTTGATAATGTATAAAGAATGTTTTTTTAACACATTTATTTTTAAAAAATCCTTTTTTTGCCAAATTTTGCAGGTTTTTGTTTATAGATAATTTTAGTTTCGTTAATATGATTTCTTTTGTTACGTTGTTTATGAATTGTTTAAGTTTACTGAATTATTTTGTTTCATGATTTTGACTTTTTCTCGTTGCTCTCTTTAATTACTTGTTGAATTATGTGAACTTGTTAGTTACATTTTTATTCCTTACCCTTGTGGTTGAATTGTACTTTATTCAGACTTTTATTGTACTGTCTTGAGACGTATCACTAGATACTTCTTTTTCACGTTATTATTCCTCTGTACAGTTTACTTACGTAGTTTGTTATTTAGTAAACCTTTTGTAAATAAAACTGTATTAAAAAAAAAAAACAATAGAAAACAAAAAATAAATCTTCCATTTAAATTATGTCTTGAAATAATTTACAATAGAACCTGCAGAAGAACTTCTTATGCGAACGATAATTTTATGAAAATAAATATCATTAAAAAATGATATTCGTTTTTCTAAGTGGTTCCTAATTACGTATACGAGTAATAATATTTTTAAATGGTTATACCTCCATTACAAGTTAGTTCGCTTTTTAGAACATTGTATTGCCTGTTACATCTGCGCCTTAATGTTAGTTAAAAATTCTACTAAATACAGTACAGTTTTTTTTTTTTTTACCTACTTTCATCTTAACATAATTAAGAATACCTTAACGTAGGTAAATGATATATAATTATGTTTACGGATGTTTTTTATCATTTATTTGTATTTAAGTTAAATTATTTAAATTCAGTTAATTATTGAAACTGTAAAACGTTTTCAAGAAAGAATATTAATTTACTATTTGATATCTTCAAATTATTTATGATTTTATTTTAAAGAGAATTTTTTGAATTTTAAACTTTAATTTCCGAATAATTATTTAAGTAGTTATTTAGTATCGAGTTTGATGCTTTTTTGTAAAGGTTTTGATTTATTAATTTTTTTTTCTATCTTTTATTTAGACTTTTCAATGTATTTTTTCTCTTCATCAAATATATAAATGTATGCTATTGTTATTTACTTTAAAAATTTTTATTATCATGTTACTATATATTGAAATGAAATTTTATTGAATAAACTTTTCAATTAAAATATTTCAATTCAAATTTATTGTGTCATATTTAATATGAAAAAAATCATTCTCAACAGAATAATTTTTATCTTCGTATTTAATTAAAAAATTTAATATTACATGTAAAAAGTTTTAAAAGAGTAAATATGGTTTCGTTACTATAACTTCAAAGGTATTCGTTTAGCAAACAACCTGAAAACGGTATTGCTATTATTTTTCACCGATGAATATGTTTGTTGTTGGTTATTCTTCAATTAAAGAGCCCATCACTTTTAAGACCCTTCCATAATTTAACCCTTCTACTAATAATTTTATCTTTCCATTATTACAATTTATTCGATTTCTTCTTCTTCCCCGGGCCGGATTCTGCAGTTAAGTATTATACAGCCCAGGGAAGTGTCCTTTACTCTAACGGTCCGCCGGTCGGATCTCACTTTGCGCCCGCCTTAAACCCCCAGAGTAGGATCCACCAGGCCCGGCTATGCTGTCCCTGGGTCCCCACTCCATGAGCCGGGACTCTATGCCAATGCTTCCAACGGGGGTACCCGAGCGGGGCATCTCCGTCGGGACTGTGTCTTTTTCGCTTGGAGGTGCGAGAATCCCTTTACCTCATCGCTACTGCCCACTCGTGCAAGCACGTGCGAACGGCAGCTCCCCAGAGGGCTGTCTCTTATCCCCGAGTTCCCCGATCCTTCTCCTAAAGAACCATCGCCACAAACCCTGCAATAGTATCAAAACTCTTGGAGCTCCGCAACATGGTGGCGATGATGTTCTACACGTTGAGCGGTCCGGTAATCGCCGAGCAAGCTAGGCGGTATTCATTCCACTTTGGGTACCAGAACACCACGTGTTCTGGAGTACCCGGGACGCTGCAGTAAGGCAGCAGGAATCATCCGTTCTCCTCCTTAGATAATTTAATTTTTTTTTTTTAGATAATTTAATTAAATGTTAGTAACTTCACGCTTATTAGATATTATAACCGCAATGTTTATGGAAACATAAACATGTTTCATGACAAAAGTCATTTCGAAAAATGATATTACCATTTTTTTTCGAGAATTGTAAGTATTTTCATGCCAAGTTTTCTAACGATAATGAGGATTCAAGTGGATTTCTATTTTTTTTTTTTTTTTTTATCAAGGTAAATGTACTTGGCGTTATTAGCATGCCGTATTTAGCTGTAAAAGTGACACTTTCATTTTGTTCAACTTATTGAATGGTTACACAATTAACATCAATATTTTCAGAGTAATTCTAATTAGTAAAACTTGTTTCTTAGATGTTTTTACATGCGTCATAAACATAAAAAATGAATGATAATTGGAAAACATAATCATGTATGAATATAAATGAAGTGTAGTCTACAGTATCAGGTCGACCATTCCTGAGAAGTGTGGTTGATTTAAACTCAACCGCCAAAGAACACCGGTATCCAGGAACTAGTATTCAAATCCATATAAAAGTGACTGCTTTTACTAGGATTCGAACCATAGAACTGTCGACTTCGAAATCAGCTGATTTTTGATGACGAATTCACCACTAGACCAACCCGGGTGGGTTTCGCCGTTTGCCTACGAATATCCAAAAGCAACGATCATTTTCGTGCGGTCTGATTTTTATAATTTAGGTTTTATTTTTTATGTTAAAATAAAACATAGGCCAGACTTTAAATAAAAATAAATTTTATGTGAAAAATCAATTTTTTATTTCTCTCAAAAAGCAGTACCGGAATAGGAATCCGGTATCAGTGGACACCTGACCTGTACTTTTTCTTTCTTTTTCCTAATTAGCCTCTGGTAACTACCGTTTAGATAATTCTTCAGAGGATGAATGAGGATGATATGTATGAGTGTAAATGAAGTGTAGTCTTGTACATTCTCAGTTCGACCGTTCCTGAGATGTGTGGTTAATTGAAACCCAACCGCCAAAGAACACCGGTATCCACGATCTACTTTCAAATCCGTGTAAAAATAACTGGCTTTACTGGGACTTGAACGCTGTAACTCTCGACTTCCAAATCAGATGATTTGGGAAGACGCGTTAACCACTAGACCAACCGGGTTAATTCACCTGACCAGCGTGGATGGTTGTCTTCCAGTATTTCGACTAACAAATCGTTCTCACGATGGTGGCTTTACCAAAGGTAAAGATAAAAAGTCGAGGATGTCTCTGCTTGTTCAGATTCACACTTATTTCTGTGTGATGCCCACATACTCTCCACTTTTCCGTGTGAGCCCTGAGGAGGGTCTACAAAATTGTTTACAGCGAAGTGAGTATAACTTAATCAATGGAGCGACATTGGAATATGATTTCTAGCGATCTGACATTATTGCTGTCCCTGATAGTACGGCACGATATACACAATCTTCTAATGTTTTTGTCGTTTGACCTTTGCCCCACACGTAACTCCGAATACGATATTGTGGTTATTACAGAGAGTCCGGTTATGTTATCTTAACGAAACAATAAACTTCAATCGGTTAGTATTGAATTAATAATTTTAATCAAAATGTGTTCAGAAATGGCGGCGTCTACTGCAAAATATCCAAGATCGCAATTGATGTGTAAGGATCGGAACGAAATCCCCATATCCTTCTTTAAAAAAAATCACTATATAACCGACATTAAACAAACAAATACCCGCTCCATATTAAGAAAGACCCAGCAGCAAGGGGCTGTTGTCCAGGTTCTGTGTTTAGTTGGGAATATGTATCCCCCGATATCCTTGCGTTCCGTTCCGTTACAAAGATCGCAGATCATATCTCAGGAAAATAAAAATAGTTTTTTTTTATGTAGATTATTAATACAGGGAAGTTATGATTACACGATCATCCTATTAAATCACGTTTTTCTTTATCTTTCGGTAACATTAAATAGTTAAATTAATTTCAATGATTTATTAAAATTGTAAATAATTTTCCTAATGGTTAGAGAAAAATAATGATGGTCGTAATACAATAATGGAAAATGTGACGGTTTTTTTCTTTCACCGTGTTTTTCAATTTGAGTGAGGGCTTAACCATGATATAATTGTAGTTACTACGATATCCATTATAAATTTATCTAGAATGAATCCCCATGATACTGGTTTTTTTCATAAAAACCTGGTTACGATGTTAGCAAACGTTCCAGGCATATGCCATGATTTTAAAATTTTTATTTTTCTATTGCTATAAGGATAAATATCATCATTTTTACCTTACGAGGGTTAGTTGATGTTTTAATTGTTTTGTTAAAAGAAAAAAGTAGTAATACAAAAAGTCTGCTTATAATGAATTTATTAAATCTAATGAAATTCAGTAACTATAAATTACTGAAATGAATTAGTAATCGTGTGCTAAAGTACTAGTCTCTGACATTAGTTATAAATAGAAAAAGACCGGAAAATCCCTTAAAAGATAATATTTTGGATTGTTTTACAGAGAAAAATAATAATTTAAAAGACAAATGTTTAATTTAAAAATGTTAAAAATGATTATTATCTTTGTGAATATAATTGAAAACTAAATTTGCATTTTGATACCGTTATTTAATACAGAAAAACAGTTTTTAAATTATTTCAAGTCAATTTATAAATATTTATTATTCCTTTTGACAAATATAGAAAATAAATATTCTTCTTATTCCGCTATAAGAAGAAATAAATAAGAATTACAAGCCTAACACTGTAAAAAAAAAATTAGAAAATTTTATAAAAATAGAATTTTTAGGTTGGTGTTAAATTCTTATTTAAATTTTTTCAAAACGTATTTCCAATGATATTGCTCTTATTTTTTTTTTCAAATTACAAATTAACATCCCTAAAACTCATTTTTTTAATAAAAAGGTCATCTCTACATATAATACGCTAAGAGACGACGATGGTTTTGAATGATTTATAAGACGCTATCAACACAAGCTCTCATAAATGTGGTATTGCTAGATAGGGAATTACTCCCCGAGTGAGCATTTAAGATGAAAAAGAAAGAGAAAAGTGTAGAACGTTCTAAAAATTTAGTTCAAATTTATTTCACTAAGCAATTGATCGTCCAATCGCCACTGATCCGCTATCGCGTTGTAATGCAACTAGAATTATTACTAACGTTTTGTAGCAGCTATATTTTTCATGTACAGTTTGTTACTATAACATTTCAGTCTATTTAGAAGTAAATCTTTTCTGTGGTTGACGTTGTTTGTTTTTATTTTTATAAATTTTCTAACTAATCTGTCACATCAAACTCGAAGTTACGTCAATTAAACGTCAGTAATTTGCAAAATTTTGGTACATTAATTAAAGAAAGCTATTGAAAAATTTATATAAGTAAATAATGTTTTACATTTAATTCTAGTTCTAACTAATCTTTAGAGAGCATTATTGGTTTATGAAATAAAAAAACATTCACAATGACTAATTATTCAGATACCCAATACAGAAGCTACAATACTAACCTTCATTGCAGTTTAAAATGTTTCTAATGTATAAAGAAAAACGGGATAATGCATTTATAAATGCATATATATAAAATTTCTTAACCGTGATTATGGTAGTTTTTAAACAAAAGGGACTTCAAAATATGTATAAAAATAATAATTCGTTTTAAGAACTTTTTGAACTTAAGTAATCTTTTTTTAACATTTTACAAACCATCTGGGTTTATGATAAAATAATTCTCGGCTTTACCACCCAAATAATAATGATTTTGTATTTCAAATATGTTCTCAGATTCATAATACAGAGAGAGTCGTTGGATCGTATGAAAATCTAGTAAAAATTTAAAAGTAGCGTGGGTGAGGGAAAAGGGTGGATAAAAATAAAGCGCGATCTATCCACGCGGGAGTAGATCTTTTTCTTACAAAATGAAACAAATAATCACCCTCAGCAAATTCCCTCTCTCCAGGTACTGGACAATAATCCTACCTTCCCGTAATATGTGAACTCTGAATTTCTTTACCGAGGATGATAAAACGACATTACTAATCACCCGTTTTGTATTGACCAACTTAGTCCGATATATGCTGAAACAATCCTCAGGTCACTAACAATTACGTCAGGCTAGACTCGAGCTTACTTAATTTAAAACACTCATCCATTCCAGAATTGTGTAGCAAGTAAAAGTATCGAACTTCTTTTTTTTTAAGTTCGTTAACGAACAACGGCAACCGTCTGACAATTATACCTTTGATTATAGCAAACTGAAATAAACAGTTACTTTACCGTGGAAAAATATTTCAATCGTGTAATTCTCCTTCAATCTAATCGTGTCGGTTTCCAATGATTTTCCTTAAAGTACTAGACATTGAATGTCCATGGATATTTTATCATATCTTCAAAGTTTTCCAACTTTGTTCCTTGTAATAATCTTAACTAATTTTCCGCTACTAAATACACCCTCATCGCGATCCTTACTTTGTGTGACTAAACTTCAAAAAATTGTCGGTAAACCTCATTTCAAAAAGCCTTAATTCTCTGATGCTTCTGATGAGACTAATTTAAAACTAAAACTGAAATTCTGGTTGCATTTGCAAAAAAGTTAATTTGGTTTGTTTACTAATAAGTAGATAATAGTCTAGCCTGGGGGCTCCGCCTCCTCGACCTCTGCTACGTTCGTTATTCTCATAGTTGTTAGGAGAATAATACTGATAAATAACAATTAAAGCCTAAATCGCTATCTTTTCTCCAACGTTTCCTTCGTTCTTGATATAGAAGTTCTGATACGCTTCTACTATAGATGAACTCTTAGTTCCTCTTTATATTACATTAGAATATCTATATTTCGGGAAGGAGTCATGGTAGAGAGCTGAAAATCGGATATACTATAAAACGCATACTCCATTATTTTTTACATCGAAAAATGAAATTAAAATCTGTATTAGGTCGTCCAAGAAGAAAAAATTCAGAACATCACCTGCAAGCGGGCTACGACCTCAATCTATGGCTTCCCTAGGATAACAAGAATGTATCCTGAAAATTTGAAAGCAAACGATCGGTTGGTTTCGTGTGAAGTTGTTGCAAGCGGACAGAACCGGCACAAAATTTCGGATTTATGTTGTCGCGTGTTCGCAGCTCGACCATGAAATATCATGGTTAATCTCTCAATACTTTGTTAATCTCTTTAATTTACTTTGTTAATCTCTCTATTGAGAGATTAACAAAAATTTCTCATTACTGCAATTTATTACTCCAAAAACATTAAATAAAATAAATAATAATAATAATAATGAATAAAGGACGTACAAAATAGTAATTCAAATAAGGATAAGATTTGTTTAAAGATAGTTAAATTATAAAAACCAGATTACAATATAATCTACTAAAAACGTTATAATGACCGCTAAAACCTGATATTGTATTGACAACAAGATAGCCTTAGAAAAGTTTAAAGTTCATACAATTCAATTCTCTGCAATTATTATTACTTTTACTGCTTAAAATGAAACTACCCTACACAATTTATGAATGAATATAATACTGTGAGTTTACTAATAAGTCACCAAATCCCGCATTCAATCGCTGTCCACACTGGAATGCTTGTGACGTATTCCTCACTCGTTGTTAAAACGCGCTTACTGATACCACCGTCACCGCAACCGCGTTGAACACGGCCTCGCAGAACTACAAACAGAACTACTCACTGTTATCGCGACTATGCCAAACATGGCCTGGCAGAATTTCTCGCTTAACAACTGCCCGTTCCCGCGGGTCCTGGAAGTATTTATATACCCTGGCCTACAGAATCAGTACCCGCCTCATCCCTTAATTGTTGAAGCGAAATAACTTTATCGTCCGCGCCTTTACGTTTTCCCATAAATTCTTATTCTGTTCCGATAATCCTTCTCGTCAGACAACACCTGCTTCCCTTTTAGATTCCTTTAGGATTCCTTTTAGTTCCTTCTGGATTCTTTTCATTATTAATTTCTCATTCTTTCTTTTTGATTGGAAGGGTTCCGTTACCTTGGTGCATTATACTGGTCCTGTTAACAATATATTACATTGGGATTGGTCCCAATTATCATACTAGTAGCATCAGTAAAAGACTATCATCATGGATTCAATGTCAACTATTACCATATGTTTCGTCTTCTTAATGTTCAGTTGTAATCTATTCAGCCATTACAACTCAAAATGAGCACATTAAACAGTTACATTTGAAACCACAAGCATTATTTCACAGAGAGGAAAATGCTCTAAAATGTTCAGCGACAACGCAAAGAATTTCGTTCGAACCTCAAACGAATTAAACCAACTTTTATCATCAATAGCTCATCTTGAAACGATACTTGATACCCTCGCTGAAGACAATATTACCTAGAAATTCATTCCTCTCAGATCTTCTCGTTTCAGAGGACTATGGGAAGCCGGAGTAAAATCTGTAAAGCATCTCTTGTAAGAACAATTAGTAAGGCGTCACTGACATTCACGATTTTATGTAGAACAGAAAGTTGTTTAAACTCCTGTCCGTTAACTTACCTTTCTTCTGATTCTTCAGACGTGTCTCCTTAAACTAGGCATTTTCAAATAGGTCAGCCACTCACTACGATTCCAAAAGCACACGTTCTAAAGGTCAGCATTAACCGCCTCAGTAGATGGCATCGCATCAATCAACTAACCACGCAGTACTAATAAAAACATCACGTAATTAAAGGTAAAAAAGAATTCTTAATATAATGCATCCAACGGAAGTTAACAATGAATTATTCTATCTACTTTATTATTATTCTCAAAGTTTGTTGCCGTGCAACAGAATTATTTTATATTTGAATTGTTTACTTTACCTAATTCATTATATTTTTGGTACTCATAGCTATAAGAAGAATTTTTATAGAGGTTTAAAGAAAAATGTCGCAAAATAATAAAAGTGAATCAAATGAAATATTTAAAGGAATCATAGAAATTAACGGGGAGACGTATAATATAATTCAAGAGATATATATCAGAGACACCATTATAAAGAGGTTGAAAACTGAAAAACTTGAATTAAATCAGATTCAAGAATCGAATACCAATATTATAAAAGATTTAAATGAAAAAAATCGTCGATTCCAAGAAGACATAAAATTACTAACAACTAAATTATGTGAAGCAAACGAAAAGTACGTGCTACAGGAGGAGGTCATGAAAAAAAATAATAAAAGAATGGAAAAATTAAGTGAAGATTATGATGAAGTAAAGGCTAAGCTAGAATATTTCAACGAATTATACAAAAAACAAGAATACACTAATGCATTTCTCAGAAGAGAAAATGAAAATCTGAAACGTGATCTACAGGTACAACATTTAGATTCTATTAGAGCAAATAACAAAACGAAGATAGATTATGAAAAAAAGATAGCTAATTTTAAGCAGGAAATGGAGATAGCTTTTGCAAAAGAAGATTACATGAATAGACAGTACGAATGCGAATTAAAAAAACAATTAGATAATATAAAACAAGATTATAAAACTATTTATGAAGAACACAAAGAAGCTTATATAAGAAACTTAAAAAGGTGTGATCTTCTGGTATGCAAAGATGAAGCTCTTAATGATGATAAACAGTTAAATGAAATTGTAGTTACTAAATTTGAAAATGCATTTCACGTCCAGACATCGAAAACAACAGATAACAACGAAGAATCATATTCTGATATACCTGTTTCATCAGCCCTGAGTAACGACATGACCATAGTGGTATTTGATAATTCAGTTGAATTAAAGGAAGATAAATGCATCGTGAAAGCCTCTACAAAGAACACCAAAAAAAATTGATAAGTGTTATGCAAAATGTACTTTTTAAAATTAGTCTTAACTGGAATCGACGACTTCCTTTGTCCATATGGACAAAGTAAAAAAAAATGTCTCCTAAAGTTTCACCTTTCTAAGATTCTATTTAATTTAAAATTAATAGTGGAATATGTGACTAATAACACAAAATTCACCCTATCATCTTCAATATATACATCTTGAACTGTTACAGAACTTCAAATTGGTAATCGTGAGCTACGAAGATATATATTACTACCGCATCTAGTGTTATTTATAATTTTATACCATGACAACTACTCAGATGTTTACTTAATTCAAGAATTATTTCAAGGACTTCAATAATCTAAATGAAAGTAAAATGAATACTTTTACTAAAATCAAGAAATATGTCTATTTAAGTTGTTCTATTATAATTTCTTGATGATGAAATAAATTGTTTCGTTTGATATTTAATTGTAATGTCTTTTTTTTCGAGTATAAATTTAAGATTCTAACTGCTAGATGATAGTTGTTATTCAACGTCTTTTATGATAATGGTTTATTTACAAATGTTACTTGATTTTACAAATATAAAAAATGAAATACATATACACACCCTAAAAACATTACTCCTTTTTGGACAGTCGTTTAAAAAATTGAGATATTACTTGGAAGATAATAATTTTACTTCCTTTTTGTTGCAATCGACTGGTACCAAAAGTGTCCAAAAAATCCCAAAATCAAAAAAATTGAATTTTGGACTTTTTCTTAACTGCAGTAATAAGCCCTCATTGAGAGTTTTTCAACGATATCATATGTGGTACTTATTTTCATTGGTTCGAGTTACATCCAAATAAAATTCTAATTAATGAAGTATTTGGATCTTACAAGGGGAAAAAATTGTAAATGTATTGAATTTACAAGATTTAGTGTTCAGTATAATTTCATGTTCAATCTACATGTTGCAATTCATATTTGTTATGAAACATTTTCTGTTTCTATTACATGATTTACATCCAATTTTTCTTTTTGACAAGATGTTTTCCAAAATTTTCCGAATTTTTATTAATTCCATCTTGGTGCTGATTAGCCAAATGCCTTTTTAATTGTAGTGCTCCAAATCATTTGTAATGTTTTGTGCAATATCTTATTTATTGGATCTTATCAACGTAATTACATTGTTTTTCAGCTTATCACCTATCACATGTAGTCGTTTCAGCAATTACTAATTCAGTTTTACCAAATGTATTTACAGATTAGAAATTATTGAAGGTCTGAGAAAAAATCGTTTAATATTTTATAATTGTGATACACAGTTCTGAATAAATAAACTAGCAAAGCCTAACGGATGAAAATATTTTCTTTCTGGGTGCCAACTGCTTAAATTTTTTCAAAGTTTGCTTATTAGTATATAAAAATATATTCTGTGAAGAATATATTTTTGAATCGGATTAGATTTATTTGTTAATTTCTTTTTTTATGCGATAATATATTATATACTTTTAATACTCCAAACAAAAAAGTAATTCTTCGAGCGCTAATCAAACTATGCACAAACTTCAAACATTCGGGTAGTACAAACAACTCAGACTAGTAAACTTATCTACAGTTAATTTGGTAAGTATTAGTGAGTATTATCTAAAGTAAGATTCAAATTCAAAACTTTTGTAGACTAAAACAACAATAATGGTTTTTTGTATTTGCATGTCCCAAAGTGCTTTTGTAAATGAATCGCTCAAAATGCAGTATATACATTTTTTTAACTTTTTTACTAGTTACTATTACATCAGAATATTAGTTCTCTTATTAATAGATAATAAGGATTTCGTTCTAAAAAAGCAGTAACTTTATTATCGACTTTGCAACAGTCAGTAGTCATTTTTGTGAGTAGGATCTGTTTCAAACCGGTTGAAGGTAATGAATGCGACTATATTTTTTTCTAATCTGATAAGATATGCTTCTGTTTTTTTTAAGTCTCTTTGTAGAACAATTAGAAATTAATATTTAATTTTATACTAAATTAGAATCCATCAACAATAAACATCTTCTGAAGACAGAACAGTTAAAAGTTGTTTCAGTCGCTGAAGATGTCTCAAAAATATTTTTGACAAAAAAAAATTAATTTATTATTAAAATTTATATATTTCAGTAAACGATATGGATTAAAAAATACTCCACGATTTTATTTTTGAAAACAGAATTATTTGTGAGTGTAATTTCCATTTATCACATAGAATATTTTGCAGTGGAGAATTAATCAGTCCATATATTTCTTTATGACTGTAAAACATTTAGTTTTCTTCATACGAACAAATGAAATATAAATACAAATAATATTTAGAATTATTCAAAAAATACTGTGTAAAAATGAGTTGTTTTTCCCTCCAATGTACCAAGGGAGAAAAATGTATTCGGTTAGTAATGCTCTAGTATCGGTAGTAATACTTATTGTGCTCTGTAATTCCAGAAAGCGTGTACCTTTCCTTTCTTTTTCCTGTTTAGCCTCCAGAAATTGCCATTCAGGTATTGCTTCAAAGGATGAATGAGGATGATATGTATGAGTGTAAATGAAGTGTAGTCTTGTACAGTCTCATTTCGACCACTCCTGAGATGTGTGGTTAACTGAAACCCAACCAACCACCAAAGAACACCGGTATCCACAATCTAGTATTCAAATCCATATAAAAATAACTAACTGACTTTACTAGGATTTGAATGCTGGAACTCTTGACTTCCAAATCATCTGATTTGGGAAGACACGTTCACCAATAGACCAATCTGGTGGATTCAGAATGCTTGTACCAATTTTCATAAAGCGGGTGATAAACAATTTATCTTAATTCTTAAAAGCCAGTTTGGGAATAAAATTATTTGAAAAAATTAAAATAGATTAAAGAACTCTATAATCATGGGAAGTAGGTAAACACTAATTGAGGTATATTTTTAAAAAAAAATATTTATTCAAAAATCATTGGATGGGAAAATAAACTGCCTTGAAAAGTGAATTAAAAATATATATCATAGGGTTCTACAGTAACAATACTCATGTTCTAAATTTAAGAAAGGTGTTTCTATCTATCAAGATATGGAAAAAATATAACAAAAAAGATATGTTTTATCAATAGATCCGTTACTATAATTAACGAAAAATTATCTGTAACAAAGGGTTATATAGTACTCACAGCTTTTGGTAATAAAAACATTTTATACCAGTTCTGTTTAAAAATCGATACTAACATATTAAACAATTGACCATCCCATATTTGTGTGATTAGTTTAGTTATCTACTTATCTTAGTTGTATTAGTTGTTAAGGATGGGATCCACTTTTGGTTTGAAATTTTATCTGACTAAGCCAGATTTGGACCTGTAACCTCTGGATTAGAACATGTATACTTTAAATTACCATAGACATATATTTTAGTGTTCTAGCCTTCGATTTTTATTAAAACTAAACTATGACTATTTTCTCTACTATGTAAAACATTTGTACACCTTACTTTTATTTCATCACTACATTTTTTTCCACCCGCTTCATACGTCATAAATATCACATTAAAAGTTGTGAAGCAAATATATTTTTTATAAAAGATAGTAAAATATTTATTTATGACAATAAAATTTACACATAATTTATACTATCTTTCTTGCAAAAGCTCTCTATTTAGCCATTACAAAAACCTTAGTGTTAATCCTAATCCTTCTACCAGTAGTAGTTGGCACGTATAAAATAATGAAATGTTTTTCAACCGTTTATATTCATTAATATTTTTAATTGCATTTTCTACCGTTAATTTATTTATCGTTATATTTTGTAAGATATTAGTTTTGCCCGCAAAGCGAAATCTCAGGATGTTTTATTAGGTAACAAGTTCTCATGGAACGATCAAATTAATTCGTTTGTAAAACATCAACGTGTACGTAAATATGTGCTTAAAGTAACTCTCAGTAGCAACTTCTGAATCGTGAATTAATTTTTACATTCAATACATTTACCTTAATATTATTTACGCGTTTGTATTTAAATAATTAATATCGGCTTTAAAAATATCTATATGTATCTTATAATTTGTTTTTAACTTATAATTTATCTTACGTTGACACGATCTATATAATGTATCTACCGATCAGAATAAAGATTGATTTTATTTTATAAATATATTTTAATTTAAAAATTTATAAAATTATCTTAAAAAAAGCACATTTATAAAATATAGTTGAACTTGTATGATAAAAACAAACAGCTATTGGACATCACTCACTGTCTTCCTTATTCAGCAACAATATTATGAAGTACAGCAATCGGGTTGAAAACAATCTCTCATAACAAAATATGACATTTCTAGTATATTCCGTACGCCAACGCGTTTCACCACGTTTTCATTCACGCGTACAGTTTCAAATACGTTACTGATCGCATTATGAAGTAAAACACAATAAAAAAAAATCCCTATATGAAATTTTCCCTAGTTCTAGTTTAATTTCTTGCGGAATTTTTTAACTTTTGCAAATTTAGTTGATCTCAAAAATACGAGTAATTATGGGAAAAACGATTCATTTAAAATTTGTAATATTTTCGTAAAAGTTTACTGTTTAAAATATTATATTTCAATTCAGTATTGAGAATAAGATTTTAAAACTTTCTGTAAAACAGTATTTTTGTACCTATAAACAAATAAATTTTGTTTTTTTACTGTCTAATAACACGCAATTTTGTAGTATGAAACGTTTTCCAATTTTTAAAATACAGTATATCTCGTACATTCATCCGTAGCTGTATTCAAACATATATACCAGAGCAGTTTAGAAGGGTGTGGTTGTGTTTTATATTTAAATTTGTTATATTAAAAACGTGTTTATTAATTCCCAATCCCGTTTGTTAAATATAAAAAAAAAGGTTTCTAACATTATGCACTTGCATGCACATTTATGCAATATCTAATAATACATTTTATAATTGGAATAATTACATCACACCATGCAAAAACTGTCAGATAAATTTATTTTTACATTAATAAGTATAAATTTAAAATATTATCACAACTATTTTTCATTTTTCTTTTTTCCATTCTCATCTATTATTATTATTATTTTTATCATTGCTATTATTATTATTTACAGCGCATTTTAATTCTTTCTTTTAGAAAAACTCAACAAACCCCGGCATTATGCATACGAGAGTATAAAATTTCTAAGAAAACTACTTTCCTTGATGGATTCTATTCTACTGCTAGTGTTATAACGAATATTTGTTACGTACGTAATGGATTACGTATATAAACAATTTATTTTAATTTAATGGTCTTCCGAGGCCCTGGCAGGCAGCTCATCGGCCAAAACTCGAGCAGTTGTTCGAAACGACCTCCCTCCTCATATCTCCGAAGCCATAACGGAGAAACGACGACTGAGGAGGAGATATCGAATCACCCTGTCCCCCGCTGATAAGCGGGCCTTTTATAATCAAACGGACAGGGTAAAACAACTGCTGACAAGCCATCGAGAGGATTCGTGGAACGAATACCTCGCCTCGGTCTCTGACGACATCTCCTCGGTGTTCAGGTTGAACAGGAGACTGCGAGAAGGGAAGAAGCCTCGCCATCCGGTTGTGGGGCAGCGAGGTTTTCTTGCATACTCGGAGGCGGAGAGGGCCGAGGTATTCGCCGATACCTTGGAGGAGCAGTTCACTCCAAACCCCCCTCCCTCCCCGAACGACGAGCACACAACCGAGGTGGAATCCTTTCTTGTAGATTATTTCTCACAGGTGGAGGACGCCCCTCTAGAGATTGACCAAGTCACTGAAGCGGAAGTTTCCGCAGCCATTAAGGCCACAAGCCCCGACAAGGCCCCGGGTGTCGACGGGATCAGCGCCCGTGCATTCCGGAACATACCGGCCTCCGTGATTACAGCAATTTCGGTGATATTCACGTCCATTTTGTACGTCGGATATTTCCCGAATTGTTGGAAAACGGCCAAAGTCGTATGTTTACCCAAACCGGGGAAAAGTTTACTTTTCCCACGGAATTATAGGCCAATCTCCCTGTTACCGGTATTGTCTAAGTTGTTCGAGAGGATTTTTCTCGAAAAACTGAGGCGATACATGGAGGGAGAAGTGCGGCCCGAGCAATTTGGGTTCAGGGAGGGTCACTCAACCACCCTCCAACTGGTAAAAATAATAGACGACCTTGTCGGAGGCCTGAACAGGAAACGGGTGACTGCAGCCGTTTTTCTGGATGTGGCCAAGGCCTTTGACAAAGTTTGGCATAGCGGGCTGCTTTATAAGCTAGCGCGATCGGCGATCCCGTACCGCTATGTCAGACTGATGCGGTCATATCTGCTAGACCGACATTTTGTCGTGCGCGTAGGGGAAACGATTTCCTCTACCAGAGAAATAGCCGCTGGGGTTCCCCAAGGAGCAGTACTTTCCCCGTTCTTGTACACTTTGTACGTGAACGATATGCCGCTGTCGGAAGGGGTCAAAACGGCCCTTTACGCAGACGACACGGCATATTTCTACGAATCCGCAAATGTGGATTACGCGGTCCGGAGGCTCCAAAGGCAGCTGGACTTAGTGGAACCGTGGCTCGACATGTGGAGAATCAGGGTCAACGGTGAAAAATCGGTGGCCGTGATGTTCACATGCAAGACACGTAAACCGACCAGAGAGCTGGAAATCTCAGGGGAGAAAATCCCTTTTGAGAAAACAGTTAAGTACCTGGGGGTGGTGTTGGACGGGCGGCTTACCTTCGGCGAACATGTAAATTATGCGACCCGGAGGGCTAAGGCCGCCAGAGCCTCGCTATACCCAGTGCTGAACAGTGCCAGCCCGTACCCACTGGCAACTAAGCTCCTCATTTTTCGGCTGTACGTACTGCCGATTCTAACATATGCTTACCCGGCATGGGGGGCAGTGTTGAGCTCCTCGCTTCAAAAGAAGATCGAGGCCGTCCAAAACATCGCGTTGCGGACGATCTTTGGAGCTCCGTGGTTCGTCAGGAACGCCACTCTCCGATCTGATGCGAGATTTCAATCCGTGTCCGAGGTGGGGGTGGCGCAGGCGCGCAGACTGTTCGGGAGAGCGGCTGTGTCCGAACACAGTCATCTTCGGGACATCTGCCGAGAGGACCCAACTCCGACAGTTGTAAGGAAGCGGCCTCACGCCGTACTGGACGAACCACCGTGATGGTGCGGTGCGGTAGCCGAAAATCGACAAACCAGGCTTAGGGGCCTCCATATCGCATGAGCCATAAACGGAATAGTGCGTCAGACGCGTTTCCGGGGTCGCGAGTGAAAAGTTTTCGCGAGTTATATAGTTTGAAGACGTCAAACACGGTAAGTCGCGCATAAAACAAAAACGCGGTCTAAATTTAAAAAAAAAAAACTTACAGTAAGACAAAATATCCCAGCAATTGCGACTCCTCCGGAAAAGGGGTCGCATTGCTCTCTCCTTATAGCTAGTGCCCCGTTGTGGCGTATTCCTGCTAGCCTATTAAAGAGTTAGCACCGAAAGGACTTCAGTGGACGGTCTGAAGGGGAATTACGTCGGGAGGACAGGCTTTATAAGCCTAGCCTTCCGCGGTCGGCCCATGAAATGGGTTCGATAACGCTGGTTTAACAACGGATTGGAATGCAATTAAATCCGTCTCAAATTCACTAAAATAATAATAGACAAAACTTGAAAAATTAGATCCGAGATTAAAAAATAACCCTTTTAAAAACAAGCCCGATTAGAATGATCCAGCAGCAAGGGACTCTGTCCAGGTTCTGCGATAAAGTAGGGAGTAATAGACTCCTGCCAACTTTGCATTCCATTCCATTAATGGTCTTCATTCCATCCTTGGCTCTTGTAGTGAAAGGTTGTGTTTTGTTGTGCTCTGTGAATTGTCAGTTGTAACCAGTCCAGCCAGGTGTTCAACAGTTCTTCTACCTGCGTCGCCAGACAATGTGAGAAGGGTCTGCTAGGACATCAGCCGGGCGGCCAGCTACCTGGACTACAGGCCAGTCACATTAAGAAAAGGATAATCCTTTTCTTAATTTTACTTTTATACTATTCAATATTTCTAATAATGTAAAGTGAACTCTTGTAGTCATTGTGAATACGTTAAGTAAATAGCCTATTATTATAGGACTATTGTGCTACTTTTAAAATAATTTTATTTTTTAATTGATTTTCTTGTCAGTGATTTTATTTTACAGCAAGTGTAGATTAAGAAGTGTAAATTAAGTTTAATTTTAATTTTTAAATTTTTCTTCCTTATTTTCCTCAATGGAAGGAAAAATAAGGCCTCCTCCACCCCGTTCTCCCACCACGGAACTGTCCGACGGTGGAGAGGAAAGCGGGTCTGGCGCTAGGAAGCGCCAGAAACGCCGGGACTCCGCGCCTCCTATGGAGGCGGAGCCCGTAGCGGGCTGTAGCAAGGCTGCAGCAGCCGCCAACTCGCAGGCTGATGATGGGGCCCCATCACAGCCTGCTACCGTCAGGCGGGAGAAAATCCCGCCGATAATGCTGGACTGCCCGAAAGAGTGGCCAGCATTGGCGAGGGACATAAAGTCGAGGATTGGGGGGCGCCTGGTGGCTAAAAGCACCGGGCTCTCGATAAGGCTGCAGCTGGGCAGCGAGGCGGATTACCGGGCGGTGCAGAGTTTTCTGCACTCGAAGGGAATCGCCTTTCACTCCTTTCAGCTCCCGAAGGACAGGGAGCTGAAGGTGGTTATACGGGGGATCCCCTATGGGGCTGCCCCGGAGGAAGTAAGGGAGGAACTGACCTCCCTTGGCTATGAGGTGGTTTCGGTTAAGAAGCTCCTCACAAGGGACGGTCGGGAAACCCCGACCTGCCTAGTGGCCCTTAAGAGGACCCCTTTGGCCCGGGCCATTTATGACCTTGGCAGTATTTTTTACTGCAAGATCGCAGTGACTGCATTTGTGTCACGAGGGGGGCCACCCCAGTGCCACAGATGCCAGAAATTTGGACACTCGTCCAATTACTGCCAGAGGGCCCAGCAATGCGTAAAGTGTGGTGGAAACCACGACACTTCTGCCTGCGTCAAGCCGCGTGAGGAACCAGCCTCATGCGTCAACTGTAAGGGGCCACATCCGGCCAATTACAGGGGCTGCCCCTATTATAAGGAGCAGACAAACAAAGTCAAGGGACTTAAAAAGCCCGCGACTTTGGACGGCCGCAGCTGGGCCCGTGTTGCCGGTGGGGGAAAAACAGTCCCCAAACCGGAGGTGCCGGCACCCGTGGCCAAAGCGGTCGTGAAAAAAGGGGAGGTAACCTCCCCAACACCCGCCAAGCCAAAACCGGCGGCAACCACCAAGAAGGTGGTAAAACAAAAGGCGGCGACAAAGCCGGCCCCGGCGAAGAAGGCCAAGCCTTCCTCGACGGGAAAGGCAAAGCCGGCCCCGGCGAAGAAGGCCAAGCCTTCCTCGACGGGAAAGGCAAAGCCTGCTCCGGCTGGGAAGGCAAAGCAGGCTGTTAAAAACACCGCGGCCCCTGCGGCCCCGCGCCCCACCAAAAGGGCGGCCGCACCAAAAGGGCGGCCGCGCCAAAAGGCACCCCCAGCGGCAATCCGAAACCGGCTACCCCGTTGGAGACCACTGGCATGGACTTCCTGTCGCAGATGACAGTGAAGGATATCCTGCCAGATATCATGATGGTTTTGCCACGCCTGCTCCAGGCAAAATCTCTCAAGGACTGTATTCAGTCCTTAATAGAGTGCCTCATGGCTGTACTGTCAAGGTATGGTTAGGCCCACCCTCAGACTCTTGCAGTGGAACGCCAACTCAGTAGTAGGCCGGACGGAGGAACTATGCCGTCTGGCCGAGGATCTACTGATAGACGTGATACTGTTGTCTGAGACGTGCTTGAACCCAAACAAGCAACTGACCCTTCGGAACTATTTTACATATAGGACGGATAGGCCAGTTCGACCCGGATCTCGCACCTCTGGTGGAACTGCGGTTTTAGTCCACAGACGCCACATGCATACACGCGTTGTTCTTCATACAAACGTGATGGAGCAAACGTGTGTGCATGTGGAGCATCTGGGCACGGTGTATCGGCTGGTTTCGGCTTATAGCAAGCCGAACGACGCGGTAACCGGCGCAGATCTGGATGCCGTGCTGGAAAATTGGGATGGGCCCGTGATACTCATGGGCGACCTCAATGCCAAACACGTGTCATGGAACAGCATTCTGACAAATCCGAATGGCAGATTGCTGTACGAAAGGGCGAGAGCCCGCCGCTTGGTCGTCGTAGGCCCTGAGGTGCCCACGTTCGTGCATCGCTCAGGCAGATCTAGGCCTGACGTGCTGGATATCGCAGTCATGAAGGGGGGTACCCTCCCATTCATGATTGAAACGATAGAAGACCTCAGCTCGGACCATTCCCCTGTCCTGTTGGAACTAGGTCAGGCAGGGGGTGGCCGAGATCCCCCGCCTATACCCCGAAGGTCAGTCAACTGGAAAAGGTTCTACGAGACCCTCCAGCGGGAGTACAGGCCGGTAAATCCTGAGCTCCTGAACACCCCGGAGGAAATCGACGACACTGTCGGGCGCGTCACGTCGTCAATGACCGAGGCCCTGGCAGGCAGCTCATCGGCCAAAACTCGAGCAGTTGTTCGAAACGACCTCCCTCCTCATATCTCCGAAGCCATAACGGAGAAACGACGACTGAGGAGGAGATATCGAATCACCCTGTCCCCCGCTGATAAGCGGGCCTTTTATAATCAAACGGACAGGGTAAAACAACTGCTGACAAGCCATCGAGAGGATTCGTGGAACGAATACCTCGCCTCGGTCTCTGACGACATCTCCTCGGTGTTCAGGTTGAACAGGAGACTGCGAGAAGGGAAGAAGCCTCGCCATCCGGTTGTGGGGCAGCGAGGTTTTCTTGCATACTCGGAGGCGGAGAGGGCCGAGGTATTCGCCGATACCTTGGAGGAGCAGTTCACTCCAAACCCCCCTCCCTCCCCGAACGACGAGCACACAACCGAGGTGGAATCCTTTCTTGTAGATTATTTCTCACAGGTGGAGGACGCCCCTCTAGAGATTGACCAAGTCACTGAAGCGGAAGTTTCCGCAGCCATTAAGGCCACAAGCCCCGACAAGGCCCCGGGTGTCGACGGGATCAGCGCCCGTGCATTCCGGAACATACCGGCCTCCGTGATTACAGCAATTTCGGTGATATTCACGTCCATTTTGTACGTCGGATATTTCCCGAATTGTTGGAAAACGGCCAAAGTCGTATGTTTACCCAAACCGGGGAAAAGTTTACTTTTCCCACGGAATTATAGGCCAATCTCCCTGTTACCGGTATTGTCTAAGTTGTTCGAGAGGATTTTTCTCGAAAAACTGAGGCGATACATGGAGGGAGAAGTGCGGCCCGAGCAATTTGGGTTCAGGGAGGGTCACTCAACCACCCTCCAACTGGTAAAAATAATAGACGACCTTGTCGGAGGCCTGAACAGGAAACGGGTGACTGCAGCCGTTTTTCTGGATGTGGCCAAGGCCTTTGACAAAGTTTGGCATAGCGGGCTGCTTTATAAGCTAGCGCGATCGGCGATCCCGTACCGCTATGTCAGACTGATGCGGTCATATCTGCTAGACCGACATTTTGTCGTGCGCGTAGGGGAAACGATTTCCTCTACCAGAGAAATAGCCGCTGGGGTTCCCCAAGGAGCAGTACTTTCCCCGTTCTTGTACACTTTGTACGTGAACGATATGCCGCTGTCGGAAGGGGTCAAAACGGCCCTTTACGCAGACGACACGGCATATTTCTACGAATCCGCAAATGTGGATTACGCGGTCCGGAGGCTCCAAAGGCAGCTGGACTTAGTGGAACCGTGGCTCGACATGTGGAGAATCAGGGTCAACGGTGAAAAATCGGTGGCCGTGATGTTCACATGCAAGACACGTAAACCGACCAGAGAGCTGGAAATCTCAGGGGAGAAAATCCCTTTTGAGAAAACAGTTAAGTACCTGGGGGTGGTGTTGGACGGGCGGCTTACCTTCGGCGAACATGTAAATTATGCGACCCGGAGGGCTAAGGCCGCCAGAGCCTCGCTATACCCAGTGCTGAACAGTGCCAGCCCGTACCCACTGGCAACTAAGCTCCTCATTTTTCGGCTGTACGTACTGCCGATTCTAACATATGCTTACCCGGCATGGGGGGCAGTGTTGAGCTCCTCGCTTCAAAAGAAGATCGAGGCCGTCCAAAACATCGCGTTGCGGACGATCTTTGGAGCTCCGTGGTTCGTCAGGAACGCCACTCTCCGATCTGATGCGAGATTTCAATCCGTGTCCGAGGTGGGGGTGGCGCAGGCGCGCAGACTGTTCGGGAGAGCGGCTGTGTCCGAACACAGTCATCTTCGGGACATCTGCCGAGAGGACCCAACTCCGACAGTTGTAAGGAAGCGGCCTCACGCCGTACTGGACGAACCACCGTGATGGTGCGGTGCGGTAGCCGAAAATCGACAAACCAGGCTTAGGGGCCTCCATATCGCATGAGCCATAAACGGAATAGTGCGTCAGACGCGTTTCCGGGGTCGCGAGTGAAAAGTTTTCGCGAGTTATATAGTTTGAAGACGTCAAACACGGTAAGTCGCGCATAAAACAAAAACGCGGTCTAAATTTAAAAAAAAAAAACTTACAGTAAGACAAAATATCCCAGCAATTGCGACTCCTCCGGAAAAGGGGTCGCATTGCTCTCTCCTTATAGCTAGTGCCCCGTTGTGGCGTATTCCTGCTAGCCTATTAAAGAGTTAGCACCGAAAGGACTTCAGTGGACGGTCTGAAGGGGAATTACGTCGGGAGGACAGGCTTTATAAGCCTAGCCTTCCGCGGTCGGCCCATGAAATGGGTTCGATAACGCTGGTTTAACAACGGATTGGAATGCAATTAAATCCGTCTCAAATTCACTAAAATAATAATAGACAAAACTTGAAAAATTAGATCCGAGATTAAAAAATAACCCTTTTAAAAACAAGCCCGATTAGAATGATCCAGCAGCAAGGGACTCTGTCCAGGTTCTGCGATAAAGTAGGGAGTAATAGACTCCTGCCAACTTTGCATTCCATTCCATTCCATTAATGGTCTTTTGGGAACCTATCTCAAATTTTAATATTGGGGCCCTTTACACCCCATAAGTGTTTGTGATTGTCCTTGTCTTAAATGTTTTGTGTAGTTTGTGCTTTTAAATAAAATGTAAAATTAATTTAAATGTCAGGAAAAGATTTTTGAAAGTGTATGTTTGGAGTGTCGCTTTATATGGAAGTGAAACTTGGACGATCGGAGTACCTGAGATGAAAAGATTAGAAGCTTTTAAAATGTGTTGCTACAGGACAATGATAAAAATCAGATGGGTGAATAAAGTGACAAATAAAGAGGTGTTCCGGCAAATCGATGAAGAAAGAAGCATTTGGGAAAATATACTTAAAAGAAGAGACAGACTTATAGGCCACATACTAACGCATCCTGGAATAGTCGCTTTAATATTGGAGGGACAGATAGAAGAAAAAAATTGTACAGGAAGGCAACGTTTGGAATATGTAAAACAAATTGTTAGGGATTTAGGATGTAGGGGGTTTACCGAAATGAAACTACTAGCACTAGATAGGGAATCTTGGAGAGCTGCATCCAACCATCAAATGACTGAAGACAAAAAAAAATTCCAATAAATATTACCAACTATAATACATAAGCAGCTAAACGAAATTTCCCTTGAATGTTATTGAGAAAATTAAAAATAGATTTGTGGTAATAATCTTGAAACAGATAAAGATTTATTCAGATTTGTGGTACCCTAAACTTGAATTTAACATATGTATGAGTATTCATGTTATATTGATAAACATTAAATTATATTTTTTAACATCTAAGTGTAAATATTAAATTTTTTTTTTTGTTTTTTTATATTTTAACGAAGTATTTTGTTAGTCAAAATTATACTCAAATGGAAAGGATATAGAAAGAAAGGTAATCAAAATTATATTCGATTAAATTTAACCCTCATGAGTATTATAAAAGTAGGTAAGGATTCTGAATTGGAAGGATAAATGTTGCTCGTAAAATAGGGCAATTTGTGTGTCTGTTAGGATAAAAGAATTATGAAGATGATTACAGGGGAAGCTAAAAACACGAAAGCTCGCTCGGTCATGCATGTCCTCCTAAGTCACACTATGTAATAATCTATTTGTTATAAAAAAAAGAGATATATATATAATCTTCGTGGGCGCGCACATGTGTTTGTGTGACCTGCATCTGTTAACAAGCAGATGATGAGAATACACAATATCGAATCTTGGAAATGATTATTTATGCAGTATCATGCTTTTACATTTACATATATACTTAGCTCATTTTGACTAGAGAAATATTTACAACAGGAACATTGTTTTTTTTGCCACCTTTACCTATTCTGTTTATAAATTTTCTGTAGGAAAAATATTTGGATACTGCTTTTTTTTTTTAATTCATTAACGTACGTATGAAAACAAACTATTTACCAAGCTTTTATATTAATCTTTCCGTTTGTTATACTTTTTAGTTTGAAATTTATGTTAATTTTTTCATAATTTCTGGAATGGAGTCTTATATTTAAACTGTATAGGTTAAAAATAAAATTGTCTTCGAAACCCCTTTTTTCCATCCCCTGGGCCAATGGTTGGTGATATCCAAAAACTTTACTTAGATAAGTTTTAGACCCTTATCAAAAGAATAGTAGGAACTTTAAACGAATTCGATATTTTACTTAATAAGAAAGTTATAGTGACATTTATTTTGATAAGCCCCCACTACCACCCTCATGGTTCGATTTCGCCCATTAACGAACTAGACCAAGATTTTGGGTCGTTATATTTTATGTATCAATTTGAAAGTGATTGGCACAAAATTTCGGCAGTTATTGTGCCCACAAGAAAGTTAAATATATATATATAAAAATGTATATATATAAACTTTTGAGCAGACAGTGGTTTTGGGGTCTGGGGGATGTGAAACGCGAAGATATGTCGAAATTTTCCGGAAGTCGAATCATGGTACCCATTACAATAGGTAGCTTTCTTATGAAATCTACCTAATAAAGAAAGTTTAAAATAAATTAAACTCTCTCTCTCTCTTCTTTTTTCCTGTTTAGCCTCCGGTAACTACCGTTTAGATAATTCTTCAGAGGATGAATGAGGATGATATGTATGAGTGTAAATGAAGTGTAGTCTTGTACAATCTCAGTTCGACCATATTCAAATCCGTGTAAAAATAGCTGGCTTTACTAGGACTTGAACGCTGTAACTCTCGACTTCCAAATCAGCTGATTTGGGAAGGCGCGTTAACCACTAGACCAACCCGGTGGGTTAAGATAAATTAACTGCATACACCAAATTATACGTATACAGAACAGCATTTTATTACAATAAATTATGTTTTTACAAAATTTTTATATCAGCAAAAAATAATTTGGTTTTTGTTTACATTAAATAAGTACTTTTCTAACAAATGTAGTAATGTACTGTTTCTACATTAGATGCAAATTTTTCTAACGTTTTTGTTTTATTCATAGGCCATTCTATTCAGAATTAAGTTCTCTTCAAGTTTTGTTTATAAGTTTTATGTCTTTATTAACCATAAACAACGTTATTATGATAAACTTAAAAAAACAGCGTTTTTTATTCCAATTTACTGGTTTTCACCCAAGATTTCTCAAAAAATGCTGCAGATATGGTTTTGCGTCCTATTTTATTTTATTTTTCAGGTCAAAAACCATAAAAAATCACTAATTCTGCCTCCTACGTTCTAAAAATTTCAGTATGACCTCATTTCACCGGGATAGTTGAAATCTGAGCGAAATCTTTTACTTGCCGCAACTCGCAAACGAAGCATTTTAGGATATATATTTATATGAACTTTTTCCATTATTTTTACGAGTAGAATAGATTATAGAAGTCTCGGAAGAACTTCGTGATACATTTTGTATACATTATTATTAATTATGTAATATATATATATATATATATATATATATATATACACACACACGCAGGTTTTTCACGAAGAATTAAGAAGAATAAATTTCACGACATATTCTATTAAGTCAAAATAAAAAAGAAATTTTTTATAAACTAGGTTCAAAAATGCTTCTTTAGCGAGTTTCGGGTTGTGAAAGATTTCCCGCTGAGTTCTGCGCCTTCGATAAAATTAAACTAGAGGCCCAAATTAAAGGTAAATTTACTGGTTTTATATAAAATTTTTCTAAGAAATCGAAAAAATAAGTTTCCAGAACTGTATTTTTCGTATTTTTTGTGAAACTTGGATAAAATGACAAGCGATTGAGATAGTAGAAACTGATTTATCTAATAAATGATTTGTCATGTTTGTATTATTATTACCTACCCATTAAAGCAGTAAATATTATTCCCATAAAATAATTTAATAAAATAAATTGATTATTCAAATAATGTTCATAATTCAACATTTTTTTATTACTTAAAAACTATTAAATTTGGAAATGCCTTCCAGTGAATATTTCATTTCTAAAGATAAAATTTTATGTTCAGCCATAATTAAAAAGCTTAACGTCATACAAGTTTAAAAAAATCTAATATCACTTTTCTTGTATTGCGAGCAAAATATTAAACTGATAAAAATAGTATTAAATAAAATACGAATGGGCTTGTTTGTATCAAATGTTTTCTCTTCAAAAAGAAGATTATTACTAATACGAAAAAAAGCTGAAAGCAGAAAATCCAGTCCTACAATTGTGTTGTAGGACTGGACTTTCTGTTTACAGCTATGGGTTGTTTCTGATGCACGGATTACACACACAACTTAATTTAAAATATTTATCATTTTATTTAAATATATATTTTTTTAAATTTAATTCAATAATTCTAACTAAAGTTCATGAACATACCGGTATTTAATTCGTATGGGTGTCGTGGCACTAGCGGGAACGGTCGGCCCTAAGTAAACTAATGTAATTTCACAACTTACATAGAATATATTTCTCTTTTACGGTCGGCAGACTGATGCAGCCGCGAGGGTTAACGCGCGGGTTATAAAGATCGAGATGCAGCCATATCGAGTTACTTTTTAACACTAAATGTTATTAATTTATTTAATTCTACCGCTCACTAGTGATGTCACAACGTAGCAGTAGTTTAGAGCTTTTTTTGTAGCGGGGGGTTTTGCTTCTACGGTCGGCAGCTGGTGTAGCCACGAGGCTTAACGCCCAGGTTCCGAGTCATCCGGGAGATCGATTTCGAGATCCAGCTAGACCGAGTTACTTTTTTACCCTTTAAATATTATTAATTTATTAAATTCTATCGCTCACCTATGATGTCAAAACTTAGCTGACGACTACAACAGCATTTTTAGGGGTGGGAGTGCGATTTTGCACAATTTTTTTTTTTGTATTTTTTTTGCACAATTTTAATTGTTAACAAATGTACGTAAGAAAAATATGACATCAATTAGGCGAAATCTGGAGATACTGAGAGTGACCTTGCTCTACAGCCTCACCTCCTTGACCTTTTGTTTGAAAATTTAATGGTATTAATACTCCATATATAAAAGTAATCTGACCAGGTTGGTCAAAATCGGTCCAGTAGTTCTGAAGATATAAAGTGATTTATAGGTCAACACCGAACACACACGTACATACGAACATTAACATCCAGAAATTTTCATCCGATTTTTTTGGGTACCGTAGGTGTCAAAAAGTTAAGGTCCGGTAAAACCCGCATATCCCCAAATTGAACCGATTACAATACTTTCCCTTCTAGAGCTATAGCGCTAACTAAATGGGAAAGTAAAAATTATAACGAGAACGTCATTTGGATTTTAATTTTTAATTTGTTAGTTATAGTTTAATTTTTTGATTGTAATTTCTATATATATATATATATATATATATATATATATATATATATATATATATATATATATATATATACTCGTATATATCAGAAATAACAGGGTGAGTATTTATGTATATTTTTGTTTATTTGAACAGGTATTCGTTTAAAACTTAAGAACCTGTATAAATAGATTTATCAATATTTTTATTGAATTTTACTTTCCTTGCATTATAACTTTTGAGCAATGCTCCAAGAAGGAAAGTATGGTAGTAAGCAGTCAAAAAATGGGGTATGAAGTTTTTTTCATTTCTCGACGTTTTATGGCCCAGCGACCCCAAAAAATAAAAAGAAGACGGGAGTAATTTTGATAGCCTACGTGTATTTGAAGCTTAACAACATTTGTCTGGATAAATCAATTATTACACCAAAATTATTTAAGAAGTATTACCGGAGATCTATGTAAGAAATTTTTCTCAATAAAAAAAAGAAAACTAAAGAAATTATTGAATGAACTAAACAAAATTAATTTTTTGTATTAATATTTAATAATATTTAGTTTGATTTATTATGTTTTTCATTAAATTTATTTGACTTTTATTTTTATTTGGCTGTACTAAGTACTGCATTGTGATTTTCTTTTATTTTTTTAACCGACCATTATTATGATTGCGTGAGTTGTTTAGCGTGTATTTTACCATCTGACTGTGTTGTATTTGCTGCAGTTTGAATGTAGGCTATTTCAAAGATATTGATCCACCAACAGATGTTCTAGATTTATAATCTGTATTATTACGCAGAGTAATATATTTTTCTTTAATTAATTACATCGTGTTCTTAATTGAAATTTTAGCTTAGTAATATAATAATAAATTAATTAATAAAAATATTATAAATTGTTATTGAATGATTAACCATAATTATTTAATAATGAATTAGAATAAAAAAAATATTAAAAAACATGTTTCCTACATCCTGTTCTTTCCTATAAATTTACGTAGGTTTAAGAAATATTATTTTATTAGTATAATTCATCAAATACAAATTAAGTAATAAAAAATAAAAATATTAAAAAGAATAAATAGATTGGTATAATACATTTATTAATAATATCTAAAATTATTAAAGTTAAAATGTTAGATGATTTAAAAACTGCATTGAGGAACATATTTTGCGAAATGTTATGAAATAAACCTCTGATAACTATTTTGTCAACATATGTAATTGACGTTACACATAAAACATAAATTTATACACAATGCGTGAAGATAAATGTCAATGCCGAATCTAATGATGATTGAAAATTCAATAACTAGGCGCTTGTTTAAATTATTAAATATAGTACGACCTCCTATAACGTGGTTAGAAGGATGTCCCCCACCCCAAAAAAAATAATTATTATTAGATATAATAAAGAATCGTTCTATTTTTTATTAGTTATACAGAAACGGATTTTAACTACTTACACATATTTAGTAATAAATTGAAAGGTTTCAAGTCCTAGTAAAGTCAGTTATTTGTATACGGATTTGAATACTAGATCGTGGATACCGGTGTTCTTTGGTGGTTGGGTTTCAATTAACCATACATCTCAGGAATGGTCGAACTGAGACTGTACAAGACTACACTTCATTGACACTCGTACATGTCATCCTCATTCATCCTCTGAAGTATTATCTGAATGGTAATTACCGAAGACTAAACAGGAAAAGGAAAAGTTAATAAATTGGATAAAATAAATATATACACTAATACATTTAGTTCTGTAAAATTATATATAACTGTAAAAAAAAAAGGATATGAATCCTAGATAATCAAAAATAACTTCTTAATTTTTCAAATAACTATCTTAAATTAAGGGTTAAATTATATACATTCAGATGCATTGTGAAGTTATTTTTATACGGATTTGAATACTAGTTCGTGAATACCGGTGGTTAGGTTTCAGTTAACCACACATCTCAAGAATGGTCGACCTGATACAATATAAGACTAGACTTCATTTAAATTCATGCATATAATCCTCTGAAGTAATAATACCTTACAGTGGTTCCGGAGGCTAAACAGAAAAAAGAGAGAGTATTGTGAAAATGTAGTAGTGTTTTAATAAAGTAGTGCTTCGTATTACTTTACAGTATTCTTGAATCAGTTGCTACAGCACAGTATTTTCAAATAGGCTATAAGATAACTGTTTAAAAGATCGCATAATTGCTGTAGTTTACGGTTCCGAAAAAAACAATGTGAAGATGAAACTCGCCTACAAAAATGTAATTACTGCATAACACATGTTCTCGGTACTTTTTATTTTTCTACATTTCATTTCAACCCGTAGTATTCTCATTTTTAACTGCAACAACGGGAAATATTTAAATTGTGTTAAACCATACCCAATGGGTATGGTTTTTTTATCACTTTATTTTCGAAATAACGCGAATAGCCTGTAGCAGTATAACAGTTGTCTCCGGATGGCCGCGTTATTACGAGATCGTACTTTGTTATTAACGGATATACGTACTCGTATACGCATGCGTTGTCAAGCGATTGTAACTGCGGTATTCAGAGTGTATCATGAAATTCTCCCGGGACTTTCATAACCTATTGTACCTAAAACAAGAGTACACTAAAGTGCATTTACCAGTTTATAATTAATGTTCAAAAATGAACCCACCATTTACAGTATATTTCTTGGCACGCTTCTGTATTACTTTTGTTGCGCTGTTTAGTTCTTCAGGGCTCTCCTTAAGTTGTTTAGCCTTATCCTTAATGCGGACAGTTAATTCTTCACTGAATGCGGACAGAGAATGTATTTTTGTTTTGTATACAATATTTTTCAAACATCTCCAGACGCAAGAATCTAAAGGTGTCAGATCATATCAGGTGTTAGATATTTGGTAATCAGATCAGGTGTTAAATCTGGACCTCCACGACCGATCCATTTCTCACGAAAATGATTTAAGTGAGTAGAAACGGCACAAGAGAAATGGGGAGGCGTGCCATCGTTCTGGAAAAAATGAATACCGTATCAGCGTATCCGTCTATTGTAAATAAGTACAGCATTCCACCAATGACAAACCAGATCACGTTCAAACTAAAATTTACAGAAAATCTTCGCTGACGGCAGCACAGTTCACAGTACCCGGTATATTTAACGTACCTTACCGAATGATCTAAACACTAATACAGTAGTATTGCGTATTATTGATCGGCTGTTGTTATTTTTTTATCACTTTGAAATAACAATTTTTCAAATAATTTACGGTATTTCTGACATTAATAAAAAAATTATTGTGTGATTTTTATTTTACAATTACGTGATTTCCAGTTTCTTTTTTTAATTTTTTAACAAAACTTTTAACAGTAAATTGTGTTATACAAATTTTTCACATCACCAAAAAACAATTTGATTTTGATTTACATTAAATAAGTACTTTTCTGACAGTTGTTAGTAATATACTGTTTCTGTATATAATTCGAATTTTTTTAGCTTTTATTTTTTTTATTCAACCAAACTTATATAATTTTTTTTTCAAAATTAAAATCTCTACCAGTTTTTTTAAAGGTTTTATATGTTTATTACCCATTTAACGAAGTTATTGTAAATCAAACATAAAAAAAACAGGGGTTTTTACCCCGATTTATTGGTTTTCATCCCAGATTTCTCAAAAGGTACTGTAGATACGATTCTATGATCTATTATATTCAATTTTTCAGGCCAAAACCATAAAAATCACTAATTCTGTCCCTTAATTAATGTCCTAAAATTTTCAGTACGACCTCATTTCACTGCGGTAGCTGAGCAAAATCTTCAGTAACTGTAACTCGCACACGACGCATTTTGACATTATTTATATAACCTTTTTCGATTATTTTCACTAGTAGAATATCTTATGAAAGTCCCGGGAGAAATTCGTGATACATTCTATATTACGGAACTGAGTGAAACCGTAACTTTCGGATTCCTTTTAAAATTAAGTTCCAGATCAACCTCCTTTAATCAATAAGCCAATCAGACTTTTTATTCTGTTTCATTGATAACACTCGTAGCGCTGAACCAATTGAATACGGTGTACTAGGTCGGTCAAATATAAACTAACTTTTGTCTTAATTTTTATTAGTACTTAATAAAAATACAAAACTGGTACGCAGCATTCACAATGTGAAATTCATGGAGAAAATCGACGAACAATGTTCGACTATCCGACTTATGCCTCCTATGGGTTTTCGACTTTACAGAGCAAAGCTCTTCACTCCTACACCACTCTATACTTGCTAATTTCGACTTGGGAGTGTGGTTGGTTATAGGGTATGTTTCATCTCATGTGACTATTCGATACAAAAAAAAGATTTCTCTTTCATTGAAATCAATTCTTTAAATCGATTGTGACTCTTTTTACGGTTTCATTCTCTACTTTAAATTTACTGATCCAATCCGTATTTCCAAACTGCTCACGCAGTCTAGTTAAAAATTCGAAGGTTTTACGTTCTCATTCTTGAGAAACTTCACGATAATACGTTGCACAACTGACGAAGGATCTTCTTATTCTGACATAACCGCTACTGACCACAGAGACACGAATGCCAAGAACATTCAACCTCTCCCCACATTTCCATCGTCAATATTCCTCCACGCCACTCGCACATATTGACACGCAAGCCGCGAAGGTAGAAGTCCGGTTTATATCTTACTGACCCTCGAACGTTGATTATTGAGGCTATATTTTCAAAGTAATGTTACTTACTAACACTTTTTTAAAAGTAATTGGAATTGTTGATAAGAAATAGAATCATTTTAAAAAAAAATCGATTCCCGTTTCATGGTAGATACTAAAATAAACTTAATTCAATTCAAAAAATAGAATTACGGAGTTGTTTATCATATTGAAATCATAACTTCATGCTGGATTGAAAAATCTGTTTTTACAGTAAAAGGTTTTCAAATGAAATTATAGTTACATCATCCTAAACTATTGTAATTAATTTATTTTTGAACTAAGTTTTGGAAAATAGAAAGATATAATTTAAGGCTATTATTATAATTATATATTAATTTTATGAGTAACCCGATATTAGTAATATTTGAAGTTAAAAAAAACAATTGATTTGTCTTAATTATAATCTAAGTTTATTTAATAAACATAAAATATAAAAGCAAATATTAGCAGGATTACTAATTTAATTTCTAGTGAACTAGTAAATGAGTTAGAGGTATAGAGTTAACTACTAGAGTTTGCTCTTACATTTGGTGAACCAAATGGAAGCAGATAAATCTTACAACTAAGTTATGCATTACATTGTCCGCCCTTTCATCGCACACGCAAACACACACCATATATTGTGTATAATATAATCACGCGCTACTTCGTAGTTCAAATAGAGAATTCCATACATCGGCTTTATTTTCAAGATATGTGGACTACTTCAACAAAAGTTTTAGAATTTTAGAAGTTTATAGAATATTCAAGTAAATGAATTCGAATAGAATTATATGTTCAGTAACATCAACACGTTTAAGACTTCAAAATATTAATTAAGGATAATATTAAAAAGAGTTAATTAAATAATTGTGATAAAAGAATTATATAGTCATTCCTTAATTACATCACATCAAATAAAATTCCCATCGATCAACGTAGTTTACTTTGTTCAATATTCCTGGACAGAAAATCTTATGATAAACATTATGATTTTTATTAATCGTAAATTTATATTAACTCTGCAATTTTTTGACCAAATTTCTTAACAAATCAAATAAAATAACAGTTTTTTTTTTAACGAATAAAACTTACTGATTGGCTATTACATAGGTTTTATATTGTTTCTTTTTATAGTTTTTTTTTCAAGTAAAAAGACTTATTGAATTCTTAATGATAAACTTTGTCAAAGATATATTAGTTTTATCCTGATCCATTTAAAGCTATAAATATTTAATTTCTTATAATGTTTTTCATCGTCTTGTTGTGTAATGTTTTTAGATTATTTGTAAAAAAAAAACAAGGGAACCAAAACTTTACGGTTAGAATAAAATGAGTATCAAAGCTGATTTGTTTTAATATTCCTGGGTTATAGGACTAAATTTTTATTAATTAATTACTTTATTTTCACCATTACTGTATGATGTAGAGGATTGAAAATTGTAAAACATACTTTCAAGTATCAAATTTTATTTGTCTACGGAATGAAGGAACTTGTCAAGGGGAAACGAAAGTCAGAAATGTATTATCATTTCAATTAAAATACTACATTTTTTATGTTATAAGAAAATCTTTTTAAAATGTATTGAGGTTATGAGTAGTACAGGTTGTCTGATAAGTAAATACCTATTCTCAATTGCATCCTAAGCGGTATGAACCGTGTATCCCACGAAGTGGTATTTTTTCTGTTTAGCCTCCGGAACCACCGTAAGGTATTAGTTCAGATGATGAACGAGGATGATATATATGAATGAAAATGAAATGTAGTCTTGTACAGTTTCAGGTCGACCATTCCTGAGGTATGTGGTTAATTGAAACCCAACCACCAAAGAACACCGGTATCCCACGATCTAGTATTCAAACCTTTAAAAAAGTAACTGCCTTTACTAGAATTTGAACCTTACGAACCTTGACTATAAAATCAGCTAATTTGCGATGACGAGTTCAACATTAGACTAACCTGGTAGGTGATGCCTTTACTCTGAGATTCAGGAAATTTTTTCAACACTGCTGGTTTAATTTTGTTAATAAGCATGTCACAGTAGTATGCGGTGTTTATTGTTTGCTGATCTTCTAGAAAATCGACAAAAATCCAAAAAAATTCTCAAAATATTGTGATTATTTTTCCTGCTAATCGTCGGGTTCGGAATCTTATCTTGACAGAAGAACTACTCGTATGCTTTCATTCCATGAATAATCTTCTTTATTTCGGTTCATAATGGTGAATCCATATTTCATCACAGGTTAGAAAACTGTGAAAAAAGCGTCACCTTCTCGTGTATCCCACGATCTAGTATTAAAATCCGCATAAAAGTAACTGCCTTTATTAGGATTTGAACCTTAGAACGAAGTGGTATTCGCTTTTGATTTAGTATCACTCGCTCATTTTCCCGTCGATTCTATTGAAATTTTACAAACATTTTAACGAAGGATTTAAAAACGTTCCGTGAAAATTTCAACCTTCTAAGATTTATAGAAACAAAATGGCGGCTTTCAAATAAAACTATCGATTTCAGATAAACCAAATTTTTTATTCATTAAAAAATAGCTGGTAAAATTCATTAAAAAAGATGATGTATTGTTAAAATTGTTCTTCAGATTGAATAAAACAAGTTAATAGTTATAACCTTCTTCACCTTCCTGTGTAAACATTTAATTGTTGAAATGGGATTTACAATTGAACAAAAAGTTAAATGTTGAGCATGAGCCAATATATAAAATTTAGCAGAGTTCGTACGATATTTCAGAGCTGAATTTGAAAGCCACCATTTTGTTTCTATAAGTGAATAGAAGATTGAAATTTTTACAGAACATTTTTAGAACTTTCGTTAAAAGGTCTGTAAAGTTTCAATAGAATCGGTGGTAGAATGGGCAAGTGATACTAAATCAAAAGGATATATCTCTTCGTGGGACACATTGTATATAAATTTAATTAGTATTTGGCCAGTTAATCAGTATTAGTATTAGTTATGGAAACTTAATGAGACTTATTACCGTTGAAAATGGTTCAAAATAATCACCAGCATTGTCAATCAATACACTTCTGTAAATATTTTGGTTCATTATCTACGCCTTTTCTTACGAAATCTGCGTACAAAACATCACGGATTCTTTCTTCAACATCATCGAGGGTTCTTGGACGCGTCTTCTTCTTTGGCTCAACTCCACAAGAAAAGGTCACTAGGTATCAGGGCTTAACTCTGTTGATCCACAACAGCCTATCCATCTTCAAGGAAACTGAATATCCAGCCAGTCGTGAACAACAAGAAAAAGGTGTAGAGGTTCACCGTCCTGCATAAATATGAACTTATCAGCGTTATCCCATTGAGTAATGATAGGCAAGGTGTTCATCAAGTTGATAAGTATACCCAAATAGCGTTCACTATTGATTGTGTTCCGTAAAATATAAGGACCCATCATTCTGGTCGTTGTCACTCCACCCCACATTGTTACTTTTGGACGTAAATGGATTTTTTCAACAGTAGAACCTGGATAAACATTACTCTAGCAGTAACAATTATGCCTATTAAAAGACCCACCGACATGGAAAATTGCCTCATCATACCATAAAATATTATGAAACAGTTAGGAAAAGATAATCCTATCTTTTTTTCATTCCAACACGATTTCTAAAAATTCCATACGGTGGTTACAGTTTCTGGGAAAGAGTTGCTGGTCGTAATGAGGCTTATAGAAATTTAGTTCTTTATCTAAAACCGTATAAATTGTATAGACTCTATACTATAGATTATTATCCCGCTTTCTCTAGATCCCTGATGGATGAACATTTTAGTGCCTCTTTCAAACATAGCCCGTACTTGGTAACATTTTCTTCATACCGTGAAGTTGATCAGAACGTGGCTTTCCCAACACAGAATCAATTTTCATTAATTTACGGTGGCAGGTTCTAATCTGGTTTTTGGATTAAGTGTTGAATTTCTATCATTCTCCGCTCTCTACCAACGCTGGATTTTAACTACCGATTTCCATACTTCATAGCTTGCTGCAATTTTTGTTCTTTCTTCTTGGCTAAGAACTAGAGGAATTTTCAGTTACCTGAAACATAAATGGTAAGAATAAAGCCTGTTTTCTGTATTATAGTTACTTATTGACTTACAAGTCATCCTTAGTGTTGCATATATTTTTAAATTAAGAAAATTTTAATCAATTATCCGATTTTAATTAAGCAAACACTATTATTTTTCGTTTTTATTATTTTTTACATTAAATCAATTTTCAGAAAATTGATTATACACTGAGTACACATGTAATTCTGATATTTTTTTTTTTTTTTTTTTTTTTTAAAGGCGAAAAACGCTTGCGCGTTATCATCGCCCGGAATCTTATTTTTATAAAAAATAAAAGGATTTAAAACTATTCTAAAAGATGAGTAAAACTTACGACTAATATCACAGGTAAAAGCTGATATAAAATCAAGATTAAATAGAATTTTACAAAGTCCAAGATGGGTGTAAAGGGCCCATTCTTGGATAACTGATATGGCTTATATTTAGTATAATTTGAAATTTTTATTGTATAGATTTGCAATCTAATCGTTTGAGCCGGGACAGCTAGATTTCACATGTTCTTTCATAGAAAATAAATAATTCCATATTTTTACTACATTTAATCCAGAATATGTAACTACAAAATTACTTACGGCCAAAAGATTTCTCGCAATTCAACTTAATCTCACCAGTGCTAGTTAGGATTTTTTTAGTTAAAAAATACACCTAAATTAAAATGTTTGTTTTTGGAATCTTTATTTATTGAATTATTAATGTTAAATATTGAATTATAACTAACTAATAAAACATGAAAATGACAATTAATTATTATTGTCCTAATAGATGGGTGTAAATGTTTTCAGGTTCGGTAGTAATGTAGTCTCGGACTTCTCCAACACGAGCTTTTATTTTCGTTGTACGCACTACACAGTATTACTTTAGGTCGCGTGGTGGAAATGGACCTAAAGTCCACTTCTTCAGAAAATTCTAATGAAACGCATGTAGTGCGTTGTACTCAAAAAATGAGTCCGTTCCTAACTGCAAAATTGTGAGGCCGTCGGAATTATTAACTTATAACTGGTTTTCTTGTTTCATTATATTATGTACGAAGTAAAGGAAGTATTGTATCCCGAAAAATTTCGGTTTTCAGATTTCAACGGAAATATCCATTTTGATCATCCCTGAATCCATTTTGAATAGTTTCGGCGTGACGTCTGTGCATATGTATGTATGTACGTATCTCGTATAACTCAAAAAAAATTAGCCATAGTTTTTTTTTTTTTTTTTTTTTTTTTTAAGGGCGAAAAACGCTTGCGCGTTATCATCGCCCGGAATCTTTTATTTTTATAAAAAATAAAAGGATTTAAAACTATTCTAAAAGATGAGTAAAACTTACGACTAATATCACAGGTAAAAGCTGATATAAAATCAAGATTAAATAGAATTTTACAAAGTCCAAGATGGGTGTAAAGGGCCCATTCTTGGATAACTAAAAACTATAAAAAGGTCTAATATAAAACTTAAAACTAGGTTAAAAACTAAAATAACAAAATTAAGTAAAACTTAAAACTAGGTTAAAAATAGAAATTAAAACGGAGAAATAAAGCATAATAGTAACATTAATAAAATCTTACAACTAATATCACAGTCTTTAAAATATATAAAAAAAAAAAATATCTATATAAAATTTAACAAATTCCGATAAGGAGTGTAAAAGGCTCCTAATCGGATAAAAAAAAAAAAAAAAAAAAAAAAAAAAATCAAAAACTCAGAAAAAACTTATTTAAAAACTAAAAGCATTAAAAAATATAAGCAACGATATTAAATTTTTTGCATTAACCCAGCACTACGCAGAAATAGAAACATCCGGGTTAAAATTTCATTATCATTGCACAAGACACCACGGATGTTTCTGGGTAGATTAAATTTACGACGCAACGCCGCATAACATATGCAATCCACGAGTATATGGTGCACAGTCATGGGGCAGTTGCATCGTGCGCATAGGGGTGCTTGTCCTCTTATCATCAGGTAATCGTGTGTGATCCTCGTGTGTCCTATCCGCAATCGACAAAGGACTACTTCCTCACGCCGAGTTTTTCTGTATGAGGTGTCCCATGGTAACACAGAATCTTTAATCCGTCGGAGTTTATTATCAACGGTAGCCGCCCAGTCACCTAAGTAGCAATTCGGTTGGTGAAAGGAGGCTGGTTGCATGCTTCTTTGGCAGCGGAATCTGCATGTTCATTACCTGGAATCCCTACGTGGCTAGGGACCCAGCAAAAACTTAATTCTGTGTTGCGATTATTCAACTCAGCGATTGCGTTATAAATTTCAATGACAATAGGATGTATAGAGTAAAAGTTTTTTAAGGCATGGAGAGCACTACACGAGTCACTGCAAATAAGAATTTTTCTATATTTAGGGTTAATGATGTTTAGGGCCTTATTTATAGCATATAGTTCAGCGGTAAACACACTCGTAATACTGGGGAGACCAAACATATAAGTTCTCTCATTGACAACAAAAGCACACCCAACTGTATCGTTTTGTTTCGATCCATCAGTGTATACAACCGCGTCTGGTTTCGTCTTGGAGAGAACACACTGAAACATCTGCTGAAAGACGATAGATGGTGTTGATTGTTTATTATATGTAGTCAGGTCAAAATTAAAATTTATGAGGTTTATTCTCCATGGAGGATATGAGCAAGGGTACATAGGAAAGAATGACGGTGTGTCAACATTTATATGCTTCAGCAGACGCCAGGTACGGACACCTGCAGGTGCAGTACGGCGTGGATGATCCTCATACTTTCCTAGATTAGGATTTTTAAAGACTGACTCAAGAACCGGGTGATTTGGCTGTCCTCTGAGACGAGCAAAATAAGATAATAAGAGCTGGTCTCGTCTATCCCAAAGTGATGGTTCACCACAGTCTACAAGTAAGCTTGCGACAGGACTTGATCTAAACGCGCCTGTGGCAAGCCGAAGGAAAGCATGATGTACACTATCCAGACTTTTAAGCACGCTTTGACGAGCTGAAGAGTAGGCGACACAACCATAATCTAAACGGGAGCGAACAAAGGAATAGTAAAAACGTATCATACATGATCTATCGGCTCCCCAGTTGGTGTTAGTAAGGACTCGCATCATATCTAGAATTTTGGAACATTTTGTTTTCAATTCTTTTAAATGTTTGGCCCAAGTAAGACGGCTATCAAAAAATAAACCTAAAAACTTGACGTATGTAGAGATAGTAATAGTCTCTCCGTTCAGAAAAATTTGCGGAATAGAAGGGTTTCGTAGCCGAGAAAAAACTACACATTTTGTTTTTTCGGATGAAAATGTGAAACCAGTAATCTTGGACCAAGCTTCAAGGTGATATATAGTGTTCTGCAGTAATCTCTCTGCTGTAGGTGCCGAACGGCTTGCAATGTAGATAGCAAAGTCGTCAGCAAATAGAGAGCATGAGACAGGAGCCTGAACACATTTGGTAATATCATTTATGGCTACAGAAAATAAGGTGGCACTTAATACACTACCTTGGGGCACTCCATTCTCCAAGATGACACTATCTGAGAGCGAATCATCAACACGAACACGAGCCGTTCGGTGATTTAAGAATCCCCGGATAAAAGCAAGCATATTGCCCTTGATTCCCCATTTTTTGAGAGTGTTAAGAATACCACGTCGCCAGGCTGTGTCATACGCCTTTTTTATATCAAAGAAGATAGCGACGAGGTGTTGCCGATTGAGGAAAGCGTTTTGTATGGCTGTTTCTAGTGACACTAAATGGTCAATGGAAGATCGTCCTTGTCGAAAACCACACTGTTCTGGAGATAGAAAGCCATGTTTCTCCAAGTACCATGTAAGTCTGCGGTTTACCATTCTCTCCATTATTTTACACAACACGCTTGTTAATGAAATAGGGCGATAGCTTGAGGGGTTCGTCTGGTCTTTACCAGCTTTTAGTACTGGTATAATAAATGCTTCTGACCAGCTGGGTGGGAAGACTTGTTCGGAGAATAAACCGTTGAAAATATTCAAAAGTTGTTGTAGTGCCGAATTAGGAAGGTGTGAAAGCATGGAAAGGCGAATGTTGTCCGGTCCAGGGGAAGTGTCCCGTGAATTTTTAAGTGCATGTAACAATTCTTTAAATACGAATGGAGTGTTTAATTCACCAACCGAATCACCAATGTTTAACGACAACACCTCCATTTGTATCTTGTACCGTTGAAAATTGTTATTATATGATGAGGTGAGAGACACCGAGCGGAAAGATTTTGCTAGATCATTTGCCACTTCCGAGGATGATGAAAGGAGTTCTCCTTCATCAATAAGACCAAGAATAGATTGTTTCGGTGATCCGAAGATTGCACGAAGAAAATTCGTGCAATCTTCGGATCACCGAAATCTTCCATACAGTAGACGTGGAAGTAGTGCGTGAGATAGTGCTCACGTATTTCGTCCATGAATTCCTCTTAGCGTCCAAGAATACTCGACGGCACACCGCTCTAGCCCTGCGGTATAAATTTAGATGTTCTGTTGTGGGCCTACGTTTAAATTTACGTAGTGCCTGCCGTCGATTCCTAATAGCATTTTTGCATTCATCGTTCCACCATGGAACGAAAGGACGTCTAGGATTACCCGATGTTTGTGGGATATATCTGTTGGCATTCTTAAGTATCATGGACGTAAAAGAAGAATATTGGTCGAGGATGTTCGCTCCATCGTCATACTGAGATTGGAATGCTTTACAGTATCCGTTCCAATCTGCCTTTTCAACAATCCATCTCCGTGGCATTCTTTTAATCTCGCAGTCTACACCGAAACTAATAATAATTGGTCTATGATCACTGCCGTGATAGTCATAACAAATCGACCAATTAAAATGAGGGAGTACATTCGGTGAGCATATGGAAAGATCAAGGTTAGATACAGCACCAGTTGATAAGGACATAAATGTGTGTGATCCATTATTCAGTAGGCAAAGGTCAAAATCTTGTCTCAATCTGTTTATCATATTTCCTCGAGTGGAGCAGAAGGTTGAGCCCCAGGAAATATGATGGGCATTGAAGTCTCCTACTATTAACGATGGAGATGGTATTTGTGTAAGGAGATTTGAGACATCTAAAGCACTGAACACAGTGTTCGGTGAGAGATACAGATTGCAGATATGCAATTTGAAGGGAATAGTGACCTTTACTGCAATAGCAGGAATGACAGTGGTTAGTTGAATTCTTGTAGCTGACACCCCATTCTTCATGAAAATCGCTACTCCACCACTCTCCCTACTGTCTACTAGGCAGTCGTATCTCTCGCAGAAGTATCCTCTAAGTGTAATTTGGTCATGTTGTAGAAGGTGAGTTTCCTGGAAACACATGATTAGTGGATCATGTGTGTGCGCCAGTACTCTAATATCTTCAATGCGGGACCGAATACCTCTAACATTCCACTGAATAATGTTCATAAGTGTAAAAAACAAATAAAAAAATAAATTTCGGAAACTACATAAAAATTAGTTGTACGTGATTCGGTTTTTCTTTTTTGAATTTTTTATTTTAAAGAACTCCGATGCCCTAGGGTCGGGTGGTTCTTCAACCATATCCTCCAGTATATGAGGTGATGGTGGAGGAGATTTATTTGAATGGGATGCTGTAGTTGACATCCCAGAAGAGATAGTTACGTGGGTTCCCTTTATGGGGAGCTTATTAGGTGGCTTACTGCCAGCTGTGATAGTCGCTATTCGTGGCGGTACGATTTTGGGAATAGGAACTTTCGTATGTATCATACTGTTTGATTCACTAGCTGCGACGGAGGACTTTTTATTCATTTTTGTCAGCTCTGAGATAGTGGCTGTAAGTGAAGCTACTTGATCAGATAGCACCTGAACAAGTTTTTTAAGCTCATTGCAGGATCCGCACTGCTGATTATTAGCATTTGTAGAAATTTGTTTAGTTGTAGCGGTGGCAAAAGATACGTCTGGTTTAACCAGGTTCCGTGAGTTGTTTATCTTTTTATATTCTCTACGTGCAGCCGGAAAAGATAGGTTTTGCTCCGTACAGATTTTGAGAATTGCCTTTTCTTCTTTAAAAGTTGGGCAATCTCGGGAGCGAGCTGTATGTGGACCACTGCAGTAGTTTGCACATTTTTCAATTTCTTTGCAGTTAGTGTCGTTGTGACCTTCTTTACCACATCGAGCACAGATCTCAGTTTTCGTGCAAGATGTTGTAGTATGACCAAAACCTTGGCATCTGAAACATCGCCGTGGGTTGGGTATGAATGGTCGTACCCGAACCGAGAGGTAACCCACTTTAATCTTTTCTGGTGGAACAGGGAGATTGAATGTTAATATAAGAGACGGTGTCGGTTCTTCTGTTCCGTTCTGCCGTCTCATTATATGTTTCACCTCAACAACATCTTGGTGGCAAAGCTCATCGACTATTTCCGAGATATCTATATCCAGAAGGTCTCTACAAAAAATTACACCCCTGCTCGTATTTAAAGTTTTGTGGCTTTCAGCACTTATATTTATACCACCCATATTACGGAGACGTAAGATTGATCGACTCTGTTCGTCGTTGAATGTTTCAACCAGAATCGATCCGTCGCGTAATTTCCTGATGTTCTTTGGGGAGCCACTTGCACCTGTTAGAGTTTTATTTATAAGGAAAGGTGAAACCTTTTGGAGGGAGCCACCTTCCTGACTATTTCGGAGAACAATGAATCGAATATTTTTAGTGTTCAAGTCTAAAGATTTGTAGTTCTCTTCCATAGGACTTTTATCCTCGTCAGACAAAGCTGACCGAGGTCTCTTCGCAAGACATAATTTGGTGGTTTTTTCAGATGGACCACCAACCATCATTGTGTTTATTGTTGGAACTGAAATTTTGGTCCCACGAGTACCGGCAAAAAATGGACCACTCCAGCAGAGCGCACGCGTACTGGAGCTAGAGCTAAGTACAACTGGGTTCGCCCTGGTGCCCAGAGGACATCGTTCAAGACTCACTACGTAGAGCCATTCACCCATCGGCACGATTTGTTCCCACCTTGGGTTACGGTTGCGTTTCGTAAGATGTCGCAACACCACCGAGTGTTAATGTAAGAAATATCAGTGTAGGATGTTGTTGTGTAATTGTGTAAGTGTGTATGTTGTAATTTATGTAGTGTTCTTGGTGTAGTATATGTGTATAATGTAAAGTTTTTTTTTTTCTTGGGGCGAAAAACGGAAGTACGTTATCATCGCCCGGAAAATAAATAAATAGATAATTAAATAAAAATAATTATAAAAATAAAAATAATTTAAGGTTTTTAGATAAAATTAATACTTAAAACTACTATCACAGAAACAAAATTCGGAATGGGTGTAAAAGGCCCATTCTCGGATAACAAAAACACTAATATGTAAAATAAAACTATGTTAAAAACTATCACATTAAAAATAAATAAAACTTAAAACTAAAAAAGGAGATAAAACTTAAAACTAATATCACAAAAATCTTACAACTAATATCACAGATGAGTTTAAAAAAAAAAAAAAAAAAAAAAAATTAATATATATATATATATATATACAGGAAGGAAAAAAAAAACAAAAAAAAACAAAAAAAAAATCCGATAGGGAGTGTAAAAGGCTCCCTACTCGGATAACAAAAACAATACATAGGACAATACATACTTATTAAATTTTTTGCATTAACCCTATACTACGTAAAAATATAAACATCCGGTTTAAAACCTTTGATGACAGATTAGATGTTTCTGAAATCTCTAGAAATACACAAAAATATTAAGAACCGATTTCCTGACAATTTACTTAAAAAATAATAATAAATAACTATTACATAAATTAGTTGATTTTTACATTAAAATTATTTTTAAAAAATCATATGTTTATTATATTATTAATGAAGTCAGTCGGGTAAGATTTTTGTAATGTTTTTATTTTTTGGTTCTTGTATGGAACCCTAAAACATTGTGTACTATCTGTCAAATATATTTAACAAGTATTTTTTTTAAAGGAAATTGTAAATTAATTGTTTTTGATCTAGTGTCTTACTGTTTTTTATGTAACAAACTTTTTTTGGAAAACAGTACCTTTTGTTTTTGAGCCGAAGTAATGATGCATTTATGAGAATCGTAAACTACACTTTATAATTTCATTGTAATTTTTTCAATAACTGTTTGTACAACTAGTGTTCGATAACACAATTTCAGTCACCATACATTCGTATTAATATGTAACTACAACCTTGATATTCTACAAAGAAATAAATAATTATAAATAGCGCAAAACACGTGATGTTATTTGTATTTTAGATGGATAATGTTCATCTAACCATATCTATAGGATATCCTAACTGTGTGTCCTCCTAACAAAACAAAACAAAACAAAACAAAACCAACAGCAATGTTCTGTTTGTATTTTAATAGGAGTACGACTTGAATGCTAGAACTCTTGAATTTCAAATCAGATAATTTGGGTACCACTAGACCAACCCGGTGGATATTATAAAATGTTAAAAGAAAGATAATTGCTAAAATTTATTTAAAATATTAAACAATAAAAATTAAAAATTTATTTCCATGGATACTATATATTTATATTTAACAAGTTACAAATAAAATGATTTTCATAACTTCAGATGAGATTCTCTTTCATGCTTATTTGTATAAATATTAATTGCAAATATTTTTTCCCGAATAATGAATGTTTTTATTAACGTATTTATATTATACTCCGCAAAATTAAATGGAAGAATATTACACAATTATTAAAAACCCTAATTTTTAACAGTGTAAATATAAATAATTATACCACTAAGTTTTAAAATATTACAAAAGATAATTACAAACAATGTGTTTTAATGATATAACATTTAATAATTATTATTTTTATATCATTAAAACAATCTAAAAAATAATACATTTGAAAAAACTAGGTTTTTTAAGTATTCTTGTTAAAATTGATTAATACCATAGTTTAAATAAATATCAAATAATTTAACTTTTATCATTTCTTTATATATAACATGAACTTTACAGCGATTTTCATACCCAACAAGAGGTAATGCTCATACTAGAAGCAAACATAAAACTAATAGACCAATACCAATCTGTTTCTTAAAATTACAACACCATAAAAATTTGATTCCACCATCAGATCATGAACTATATTGACAAATATTGCTTTGACCGGGAGGATTGCTGCAACTGTTCTTCTAGGGTAATCACAAGATTAATCTTAGTTAACCCTCGCTAATAAATACAGTATGTATTTTCAGAGAAAGCAGCAGTAGTAGATTACTACAATAATTCAGAAACCATTTAAGGAAAAACAAATCACAAAATTCAAAGGAAACCTTTTACATAAAAAATATATGAATTCTTTTTTAACTGCATGTTAATTATAAATCATAGTTTTAATTGATATCTTGATAGACAATTAAAATTTCAATAACTATATTCTAGAATGTTTTGTTCTCACTTTTACCTGTTCTGCCATCAGCAGTCGATTGAAGTATTGCTTATGTCGATGAAAGAGGATGATATTAAGTGCGCTTAATTGAATCCCAACCACCAAAACCCGCTCAAATTTATTAAAAAGAAACTCCTCTTATCTGTAACTGTCGACTTGTAAATCAGCTGATTTGGGAAGACACTTTCACCACTATACCAACCAGGTGGATATTCTAGAATATTAAAAAATGATAATTGGTTAATTTTATTTAAAATTACAAACAATACAAATTTATATTAGAAATAAAAATTTATTTCTATGGAAACTATATATTTATATTCCTTTAGTTTCATTTAATATGTGTTAAATAAGATTACATGTTGATCTTTTGTAATGCTAACTTTTATAAATCTTATTAAATAGTAATTCACTTTCCAAAACCCAGGTAATTTAGACATAATTTTTGAAATATCTTAAATCTATAAAAATAGTAATTATTACACTCAATTATTTTCGTCAAAACCTCTAAGCTTTGATGATAGATTAGATGTTTCTGAAATCTCTAGAAATACACAAAAATATTAACAACCGATTTCCTGACAATTTATTTAAAAAATAATAATAAATAACTATTACATAAATTAGTTGATTTTTACATTAAAATTATTTAAAAAAAAAAAATATTTATTTTATTATTAATGAAGTCAGTCGGGTAAGATTTTTGAAATGTTTTTATTTTTTTCTTCTTGTATGGAACCCTAAAACATTGTGTACTATCTGTCAAATATATTGAACAAGTATTTTTTTTTAAAGGAAATTGTAAATTAATTGTTTTTGATCTAGTGTCTTACTGTTTTTTATGTAACAAACTTTTTTTGGAAAACAGTGATATTTATATTACAGTACCTTTTGTTTTTGAGCCGAAGTAATGATGCATTTATGAGAATCGTAAACTACAGTTTATAATTTCATTGTAATTTTTTCAATAACTGTTTGTACAACTAGTGTTCGATAACACAATTTCAGTCACCATACATTCGTATTAATATGTAACGACAACCTTGATATTCTACAAAGAAATAAATAATTATAAATAGCGCAAAACACGTGATGTTATTTGTATTTTAGATGGATAATGTTCATCTAACCATATCTATAGGATATCCTAACTGTGTGTCCTCCTAACAAAACAAAACAAAACAAAACAAAACCAACAGCAATGTTCTGTTTGTATTTTAATAGGAGTACGACTTGAATGCTAGAACTCTTGAATTTCAAATCAGATAATTTGGGTACCACTAGACCAACCCGGTGGATATTATAAAATGTTAAAAGAAAGATAATTGCTAAAATTTATTTAAAATATTAAACAATAAAAATTAAAAATTTATTTCCATGGATACTATATATTTATATTTAACAAGTTACAAATAAAATGATTTTCATAACTACAGATGAGATTCTCTGTAATGCTTATTTGTATATATATTTCTTCCCGAATAATGAATGTTTTTATTAACGTATTTATATTATACTCCGCAAAATTAAATGGAAGAATATTACACAATTATTAAAAACCCTAATTTTTAACAGTGTAAATATAAATAATTATACCACTAAGTTTTAAAATATTACAAAAGATAATTATTACTAACAATATGTGTTTTAATGATATAACATTTAATAATTATTATTTTTATATCATTAAAACAATCTAAAAAATAAGACATTTGAAAAAAATAGGTTTTTTAAGTATTCTTGTTAAAATTGATTAATACCATAGTTTAAATAAATATCAAATAATTTAACTTTTATCATTTCTTTATATATAACATGAACTTTACAGCGATTTTCATACCCAACAAGAGGTAATGCTCATACTAGAAGCAAACATAAAACTAATAGACCAATACCAATCTGTTTCTTAAAATTACAACACCATAAAAATTTGATTCCACCATCAGATCATGAACTATATTGACAAATATTGCTTTGACCGGGAGGATTGCTGCAACTGTTCTTCTAGGGTAATCACAAGATTAATCTTAGTTAACCCTCGCTAATAAATACAGTATGTATTTTCAGAGAAAGCAGCAGTAGTAGATTACTACAATAATTCAGAAACCATTTAAGGAAAAACAAATCACAAAATTCAAAGGAAACCTTTTACATAAAAAATATATGAATTCTTTTTTAACTGCATGTTAATTATAAATCATAGTTTTAATTGATATCTTGATAGACAATTAAAATTTCAATAACTATATTCTAGAATGTTTTGTTCTCACTTTTACCTGTTCTGCCATCAGCAGTCGATTGAAGTATTGCTTATGTCGATGAAAGAGGATGATATTAAGTGCGCTTAATTGAATCCCAACCACCAAAACCCGCTCAAATTTATTAAAAAGAAACTCCTCTTATTTGTAACTGTCGACTTGTAAATCAGCTGATTTGGGAAGACACTTTCACCACTATACCAACCAGGTGGATATTCTAGAATATTAAAAAATGATAATTGGTTAAATTTATTTAAAACAATACAAATTTATATTAGAAATAAAAATTTTTCTATGGAAACTATATATTTATATTCCTTTAGTTTCATTTAATATGTGTTAAATAAGATTACATGTTGATCTTTTGTAATGCTAACTTTTATAAATCTTATTAAATAGTAATTCACTTTCCAAAACCCAGGTAATTTAGACATAATTTTTGAAATATCTTAAATCTATAAAAATAGTAATTATTACACTCAATTATTTTCGTCAAAACCTCTAAGCTTTGATGATAGATTAGACGTTTCTGAAATCTCTAGAAATACACAAAAATATTAACAACCGATTTCCTGACAATTTATTTAAAAAATAATAATAAATAACTATTACATAAATTAGTTGATTTTTACATTAAAATTATTTAAAAAAAAAAAATATTTATTTTATTATTAATGAAGTCAGTCGGGTAAGATTTTTGAAATGTTTTTATTTTATTCTTCTTGTATGGAACCCTAAAACATTGTGTACTATCTGTCAAATATATTGAACAAGTATTTTTTTTTAAAGGAAATTGTAAATTAATTGTTTTTGATCTAGTGTCTTACTGTTTTTTATGTAACAAACTTTTTTTGGAAAACAGTGATATTTATATTACAGTACCTTTTGTTTTTGAGCCGAAGTAATGATGCATTTATGAGAATCGTAAACTACAGTTTATAATTTCATTGTAATTTTTTCAATAACTGTTTGTACAACTAGTGTTCGATAACACAATTTCAGTCACCATACATTCGTATTAATATGTAACGACAACCTTGATATTCTACAAAGAAATAAATAATTATAAATAGCGCAAAACACGTGATGTTATTTGTATTTTAGATGGATAATGTTCATCTAACCATATCTATAGGATATCCTAACTGTGTGTCCTCCTAACAAAACAAAACAAAACAAAACAAAACCAACAGCAATGTTCTGTTTGTATTTTAATAGGAGTACGACTTGAATGCTAGAACTCTTGAATTTCAAATCAGATAATTTGGGTACCACTAGACCAACCCGGTGGATATTATAAAATGTTAAAAGAAAGATAATTGCTAAAATTTATTTAAAATATTAAACAATAAAAATTAAAAATTTATTTCCATGGATACTATATATTTATATTTAACAAGTTACAAATAAAATGATTTTCATAACTACAGATGAGATTCTCTGTAATGCTTATTTGTATATATATTTCTTCCCGAATAATGAATGTTTTTATTAACGTATTTATATTATACTCCGCAAAATTAAATGGAAGAATATTACACAATTATTAAAAACCCTAATTTTTAACAGTGTAAATATAAATAATTATACCACTAAGTTTTAAAATATTACAAAAGATAATTATTACTAACAATATGTGTTTTAATGATATAACATTTAATAATTATTATTTTTATATCATTAAAACAATCTAAAAAATAAGACATTTGAAAAAAATAGGTTTTTTAAGTATTCTTGTTAAAATTGATTAATACCATAGTTTAAATAAATATCAAATAATTTAACTTTTATCATTTCTTTATATATAACATGAACTTTACAGCGATTTTCATACCCAACAAGAGGTAATGCTCATACTAGAAGCAAACATAAAACTAATAGACCAATACCAATCTGTTTCTTAAAATTACAACACCATAAAAATTTGATTCCACCATCAGATCATGAACTATATTGACAAATATTGCTTTGACCGGGAGGATTGCTGCAACTGTTCTTCTAGGGTAATCACAAGATTAATCTTAGTTAACCCTCGCTAATAAATACAGTATGTATTTTCAGAGAAAGCAGCAGTAGTAGATTACTACAATAATTCAGAAACCATTTAAGGAAAAACAAATCACAAAATTCAAAGGAAACCTTTTACATAAAAAATATATGAATTCTTTTTTAACTGCATGTTAATTATAAATCATAGTTTTAATTGATATCTTGATAGACAATTAAAATTTCAATAACTATATTCTAGAATGTTTTGTTCTCACTTTTACCTGTTCTGCCATCAGCAGTCGATTGAAGTATTGCTTATGTCGATGAAAGAGGATGATATTAAGTGCGCTTAATTGAATCCCAACCACCAAAACCCGCTCAAATTTATTAAAAAGAAACTCCTCTTATTTGTAACTGTCGACTTGTAAATCAGCTGATTTGGGAAGACACTTTCACCACTATACCAACCAGGTGGATATTCTAGAATATTAAAAAATGATAATTGGTTAAATTTATTTAAAACAATACAAATTTATATTAGAAATAAAAATTTTTCTATGGAAACTATATATTTATATTCCTTTAGTTTCATTTAATATGTGTTAAATAAGATTACATGTTGATCTTTTGTAATGCTAACTTTTATAAATCTTATTAAATAGTAATTCACTTTCCAAAACCCAGGTAATTTAGACATAATTTTTGAAATATCTTAAATCTATAAAAATAGTAATTATTACACTCAATTATTTTCGTCAAAACCTCTAAGCTTTGATGATAGATTAGACGTTTCTGAAATCTCTAGAAATACACAAAAATATTAACAACCGATTTCCTGACAATTTATTTAAAAAATAATAATAAATAACTATTACATAAATTAGTTGATTTTTACATTAAAATTATTTAAAAAAAAAAAATATTTATTTTATTATTAATGAAGTCAGTCGGGTAAGATTTTTGAAATGTTTTTATTTTATTCTTCTTGTATGGAACCCTAAAACATTGTGTACTATCTGTCAAATATATTGAACAAGTATTTTTTTTTAAAGGAAATTGTAAATTAATTGTTTTTGATCTAGTGTCTTACTGTTTTTTATGTAACAAACTTTTTTTGGAAAACAGTGATATTTATATTACAGTACCTTTTGTTTTTGAGCCGAAGTAATGATGCATTTATGAGAATCGTAAACTACAGTTTATAATTTCATTGTAATTTTTTCAATAACTGTTTGTACAACTAGTGTTCGATAACACAATTTCAGTCACCATACATTCGTATTAATATGTAACGACAACCTTGATATTCTACAAAGAAATAAATAATTATAAATAGCGCAAAACACGTGATGTTATTTGTATTTTAGATGGATAATGTTCATCTAACCATATCTATAGGATATCCTAACTGTGTGTCCTCCTAACAAAACAAAACAAAACAAAACAAAACCAACAGCAATGTTCTGTTTGTATTTTAATAGGAGTACGACTTGAATGCTAGAACTCTTGAATTTCAAATCAGATAATTTGGGTACCACTAGACCAACCCGGTGGATATTATAAAATGTTAAAAGAAAGATAATTGCTAAAATTTATTTAAAATATTAAACAATAAAAATTAAAAATTTATTTCCATGGATACTATATATTTATATTTAACAAGTTACAAATAAAATGATTTTCATAACTACAGATGAGATTCTCTGTAATGCTTATTTGTATATATATTTCTTCCCGAATAATGAATGTTTTTATTAACGTATTTATATTATACTCCGCAAAATTAAATGGAAGAATATTACACAATTATTAAAAACCCTAATTTTTAACAGTGTAAATATAAATAATTATACCACTAAGTTTTAAAATATTACAAAAGATAATTATTACTAACAATATGTGTTTTAATGATATAACATTTAATAATTATTATTTTTATATCATTAAAACAATCTAAAAAATAAGACATTTGAAAAAAATAGGTTTTTTAAGTATTCTTGTTAAAATTGATTAATACCATAGTTTAAATAAATATTAAATAATTTAACTTTTATCATTTCTTTATATATAACATGAACTTTACAGCGATTTTCATATCCAACAAGAGGTAATGCTCATACTAGAAGCAAACATAAAACTAATAGACCAATACCAATCTGTTTGTTAATATTACAACACCATAAAAAGTTGATTCCACCATCAGATCATGAACTATATTGACAAATATTGCTTTGACCAGGAGGATTGCTGCAACTGTTCTTCTAGGGTAATCACAAGATTAATCTTAGTTAACCCTCGCTAATAAATACAGTATGTATTTTCAGAGAAAGCAGCAGTAGTAGATTACTACAATAATTCAGAAACCATTTAAGGAAAAACAAATCACAAAATTCAAAGGAAACCTTTTACATAAAAAATATATGAATTCTTTTTTAACTGCATGTTAATTATAAATCATAGTTTTAATTGATATCTTGATAGACAATTAAAATTTCAAAAACTATATTCTAGAATGTTTTGTTCTCACTTTTACCTGTTCTGCCATCAGCAGTCGATTGAAGTATTGCTTATGTCGATGAAAGAGGATGATATTAAGTGCGCTTAATTGAATCCCAACCACCAAAACCGGCTCAAATTTATTAAAAAGAAACTCCTCTTATCTGTAACTGTCGACTTGTAAATCAGCTGATTTGGGAAGACACTTTTACCACTATACCAACCAGGTGGATATTCTAGAATATTAAAAAATGATAATTGGTTAAATTTATTTAAAATTACAAACAATACAAATTTATATTAGAAATAAAAATTTATTTCTATGGAAACTATATATTTATATTCCTTTAGTTTTATTTAATATGTGTTAAATAAGATTAGATGTTATCTTTTTTAATGCTAATTTTTATAAATCTTATTAAATAGTAATTCACTTTCCAAAATCCAGGTAATTTAGACATAATTTTTTAAATATCTTTAAAACAATAAAAAATAGTAATTATTACTATCTCTTTTCGGCAAACCTTCTAAAATCTCTTGAAATAAACAAAAATATTAACAACTGATTTCCTGAGATTAATTAAAGTAGTTTATACATATAATTTTTTCAATAATTATAATATAATAAAAAAAAAATATTACATAAATTATTTGATTTTTACATTAAAATTATTTATAAAAATAAATATGTTAATTACATTATTAATGAAATCAGTTGGGTAAGATTTTTGTAATGTTATTTTTTGCTTCTCTTATGGAACCCTGAAACATTGTGTACAATCTGTCAAATATATTTAACAAGTATTTTTTTTAAAGTGAGTTCTAAATTATAAGAGTTTTTGACCTAGTGTCTTACTGTTTTATATGTAACAATCTTTTTTTGAAAAACAGTTATATTTTTATTACAGTACCTTTTGTGTTTTTGAGCCGAAGTAATGACACAATTATGAGAATTGTACACTACAGTTTATGATATCATTGTAATCTTTCAATAACTGTTGGTACTTTTAACACATGTAAGCACATGCTCACAAATATAAAATGAACGCAATTTCAGTCACCATACTTTCAAGAGTATTAATATTAAACGACAACCTTGATATTCTACAAAGAGATAAATAATTATAAATTGCCCAAAACACTAAAACATGTGATGTTATTTGTATGTTAGTGGATAATCTTCATCTAATCATATCTATAGGATATCCTAACTGTGTGTCATCCTAACAAAACAAAACCAACAGCAATATTTAGTTTGTATTTTAATAGAAGGAGTACGGCTTGAATGCTGGAACACTTGAATTTAAAATCAGAGAATTTGGGTACCACTAAAACAACCTGGTGGATATTACTTTAAAAGAATGATGATTGCTAAAATTTATTTAAATGTTAAACAAAACAAATTAATAATTTATATCCATGGATACTATACTAATTTAAAATTTATTTCCATGGATACTATATATTTATATTTAACTAGTTACAAATAACATGATTTTCATAACGTCAGATGAGATTCTCTGTCATGCTTATTTGTATAAATATTAATTGCAAATATTTTTTCCCGAATAATAAATGTTTTTTAAACGTATTCATATAACACTCTGCAAAATTAAAAGGAAAAATACCCACAATTATTAAAAACCTTAATTTTTAACAGTGTAAATATAAATAATTATACCACTAACAATTAAAATATTACAAAAGATAATTATTACAAACAATAATTGTTTTAATGATATAACATTTAATAATTATTATTTTTATATCATTAAAACAATACAAAAAAATTATACATTTGAAAAAACTAGGTTTTTTTATTATTCTTGTTAAAATTGATTAATACAATAGTTTAAATAAATATCAAATAATTTAACTTTTATCATTTCTTTATATATAGCATGAATTTTACAGCGATTTTCATACCCAAAAAGAGGTAATGCTATCATACTAGAAGCAAACATAAAACTAATAGACCAGTACCAATCTGTTTCTTTATATTACAACACAATAAAAATTTGATTCCACTATCAGATCATGAACTCTATTGACAAACATTGCTTTGACCGGGAGGATTGCTACAACTGTGCTTCTAGGGTAATCACAAGATTAATCATAGTTGACCCTCGAGTGGTCTTATTTGCTAATAAATTTTCAGAGTAAGCTGCATAATAAGGCAGAAACCATTTACTAAACTGATTAGGAAAAACAAATCATAAAATTCAAAGGAACCCTTTTCCATAAAAAATATATGAATTCTTTATTAACTGCATGGAAATTATAAATCATAGTTTTAATTGATATCTTGAAAAACTTGAACAGTGTATTTTATAGACACTAAACATTTCAATAACTATATTCTGGAATGTTTTTTTCTCACTTTTACCTGTTCTGCCTTCAGCAATCCATTGAAGTATTGCTTATGTCGATGAAAGAGGATGATATTAACTGCGCTTAATTGAAACCCAACCTTAAAACTTCTCTTATTAGTGGATGAACCCTGTAACTGTCGACTTGTAAATCAGCTGATTTGGAAAGACACTTTCACCACTATACCAACCAGGTGGATATTCTAGAATGTTAAAAAATGATAATTGTTCAAATTTATTTAAAATTACAAACAACAATACAAATTTATATTAGAAATAAAAATTTATTTCTATGGAAACTATATATTTATATTCCTTTAGTTTTATTTAATATGTGTTAAATAAGATTAGATGTTATCTTTTTTAATGCTAATTTTTATAAATCTTATTAAATAGTAATTCACTTTCCAAAATCCAGGTAATTTAGACATAATTTTTTAAATATCTTTAAAACAATAAAAAATAGTAATTATTACACTCTATTTTCGGCAAACCCTCTAAAATTTGATGACAGATTAGATGTTTCTAAAATCTCTTGAAATAAAAAAAAATATTAACAACTGATTTCCTGACAGATTAATTAAAGTAGTTTATACATATAATTTTTTAAATAATTATAATATAATAAAAAAAAATATTACATAAATTATTTGATTTTTACATTAAAATTATTTATAAAAATAAATATGTTAATTACATTATTAATGAAATCAGTTAAGTAAGATTTTTGTAATGTTATTTTTTGCTTCTCTTATGGAACCATGAAACATTGTGTACAATCTGTCAAATATATTTAACAAGTATTTTTTTTAAAGTGAGTTGTAAATTATAAGAGTTTTTGACCTAGTGTCTTACTGTTTTATATGTAACAATCTTTTTTTGAAAAACAGTTATATTTTTATTACAGTACCTTTTGTGTTTTTGAGCCGAAGTAATGACACAATTATGAGAATTGTACACTACAGTTTATAATATCATTGTAATCTTTCAATAACTGTTGGTACTTTTAACACATGTAAGCACATGCTCACAAATATAAAATGAACGCAATTTCAGTCACCATACTTTCAAGTGTATTAATATTAAACGACAACCTTGATATTCTACAAAGAGATAAATAATTATAAATTGCCCAAAACACTAAAACATGTGATGTTATTTGTATGTTAGTGGATAATCTTCATCTAATCATATCTATAGGATATCCTAACTGTGTGTCATCCTAACAAAACAAAACCAACAGCAATATTAATTTGTATTTTAATAGAAGGAGTACGGCTTGAATGCTGGAACACTTGAATTTAAAATCAGAGAATTTGGGTACCACTAAAACAACCTGGTGGATATTACTTTAAAAGAATGATGATTGCTAAAATTTATTTAAATGTTAAACAAAACAAATTAATAATTTATATCCATGGATACTATACTAATTTAAAATTTATTTCCATGGATACTATATATTTATATTTAACTAGTTACAAATAAAATGATTTTCATAACGTCAGATGAGATTCTCTGTCATGCTTATTTGTATAAATATTAATTGCAAATATTTTTTCCCGAATAATAAATGTTTTTATAAACGTATTCATATAACACTCTGCAAAATTAAAAGGAAAAATACCCACAATTATTAAAAACCTTAATTTTTAACAGTGTAAATATAAATAATTATACCACTAACAATTAAAATATTACAAAAGATAATTATTACAAACAATAATTGTTTTAATGATATAACATTTAATAATTATTATTTTTATATCATTAAAACAATACAAAAAAATTATACATTTGAAAAAACTAGGTTTTTTTATTATTCTTGTTAAAATTGATTAATACAATAGTTTAAATAAATATCAAATAATTTAACTTTTATCATTTCTTTATATATAGCATGAATTTTACAGCGATTTTCATACCCAAAAAGAGGTAATGCTATCATACTAGAAGCAAACATAAAACTAATAGACCAGTACCAATCTGTTTCTTTATATTACAACACAATAAAAATTTGATTCCACTATCAGATCATGAACTCTATTGACAAACATTGCTTTGACCGGGAGGATTGCTGCAACTGTGCTTCTAGGGTAATCACAAGATTAATCATAGTTGACCCTCGAGTGGTCTTATTTGCTAATAAATTTTCAGAGTAAGCTGCATAATAAGGCACAAACCATTTACTAAACTGATTAGGAAAAACAAATCATAAAATTCAAAGGAACCCTTTTCCATAAAAAATATATGAATTCTTTATTAACTGCATGGAAATTATAAATCATAGTTTTAATTGATATCTTGAAAAACTTGAACAGTGTATTTTATAGACACTAAACATTTCAATAACTATATTCTGGAATGTTTTTTTCTCACTTTTACCTGTTCTGCCTTCAGCAATCCATTAAAGTATTGCTTATGTCGATGAAAGAGGATGATATTAACTGCGCTTAATTGAAACCCAACCTTAAAACTTCTCTTATTAGTGGATGAACCCTGTAACTGTCGACTTGTAAATCAGCTGATTTGGAAAGACACTTTCACCACTATACCAACCAGGTGGATATTCTAGAATGTTAAAAAATGATAATTGTTCAAATTTATTTAAAATTACAAACAACAATACAAATTTATATTAGAAATAAAAATTTATTTCTATGGAAACTATATATTTATATTCCTTTAGTTTTATTTAATATGTGTTAAATAAGATTAGATGTTATCTTTTTTAATGCTAATTTTTATAAATCTTATTAAATAGTAATTCACTTTCCAAAATCCAGGTAATTTAGACATAATTTTTTAAATATCTTTAAAACAATAAAAAATAGTAATTATTACACTCTATTTTCGGCAAACCCTCTAAAATTTGATGACAGATTAGATGTTTCTAAAATCTCTTGAAATAAAAAAAAATATTAACAACTGATTTCCTGACAGATTAATTAAAGTAGTTTATACATATAATTTTTTAAATAATTATAATATAATAAAAAAAAAATTACATAAATTATTTGATTTTTACATTAAAATTATTTATAAAAATAAATATGTTAATTACATTATTAATGAAATCAGTTGGGTAAGATTTTTGTAATGTTATTTTTTGCTTCTCTTATGGAACCCTGAAACATTGTGTACAATCTGTCAAATATATTTAACAAGTATTTTTTTTAAAGTGAGTTCTAAATTATAAGAGTTTTTGACCTAGTGTCTTACTGTTTTATATGTAACAATCTTTTTTTGAAAAACAGTTATATTTTTATTACAGTACCTTTTGTGTTTTTGAGCCGAAGTAATGACACAATTATGAGAATTGTACACTACAGTTTATAATATCATTGTAATCTTTCAATAACTGTTGGTACTTTTAACACATGTGCGCACATGCTCACAAATATAAAATGAACGCAATTTCAGTCACCATACTTTCAAGTGTATTAATATTAAACGACAACCTTGATATTCTACAAAGAAATAAATAATTATAAATCGCCCAAAACACTAAAACATGTGATGTTATTTGTATGTTAGTGGATAATGTTCATCTAATCATATCTATAGGATATCCTAACTGTGTGTCATCCTAACAAAACAAAACAAAACCAACAGCAATATTTAGTTTGTATTTTAATAGAAGGAGTACTCGGCTTGAATGCTGGAACACTTGAATTTAAAATCAGAGAATTTGGGTACCACTAAAACAACCTGGTGGATATTACTTTAAAAGAATGATGATTGCTAAAATTTATTTAAATGTTAAACAATACAAATTAATAATTTATATCCATGGATACTATACTAATTTAAAATTTATTTCCATGGATTTTATTTATTTATTAAATAAAATCCATAAATTTATTTAAATAAATTTATTTATTAAATAAATAATTTATTTATTAAATTTATTTTATTAAATTTATTTCCAGCAATTTTCATACCCAAAAAGAGGTAATGCTATCATACTAGAAGCAAACATAAAACTAATAGACCAGTACCAATCTGTTTCTTTATATTACAACACAATAAAAATTTGATTCCACTATCAGATCATGAACTCTATTGACAAACATTGCTTTGACCGGGAGGATTGCTACAACTGTTCTTCTAGGGTAATCACAACATTAATCATAGTTGACCCTCGAGTGGTCTTATTTGCTAATAAATTTTCAGAGTAAGCTGCATAATAAGGCAGAAACCATTTACTAAACAGATTAGGAAAAACAAATCATAAAATTCAAAGGAACCCTTTTCCATAAAAAATATATGAATTCTTTATTAACTGCATGGAAATTATAAATCATAGTTTTAATTGATGTCTTGAAAAACTTGAACAGTTTATTTTATAGACACTTAAAATTTCAATAACTATATTCTGGAATGTGTTTTTCTCACTTTTACCTGTTCTGCCTTCAGCAATCCATTGAAGTATTGCTTATGTCGATGAAAGAGGATGATATTAACTGCGCTTAATTGAAACCCAACCTTAAAACTTCTCTTATTAGTGGATGAACCCTGTAACTGTCGACTTGTAAATCAGCTGATTTGGAAAGACACTTTCACCACTATACCAACCAGGTGGATATTCTAGAATGTTAAAAAATGATAATTGTTCAAATTTATTTAAAATTACAAACAACAATACAAATTTATATTAGAAATAAAAATTTATTTCTATGGAAACTATATATTTATATTCCTTTAGTTTTATTTAATATGTGTTAAATAAGATTAGATGTTATCTTTTTTAATGCTAATTTTTACAAATCTTATTAAATAGTAATTCACTTTCCAAAATCCAGGTAATTTAGACATAATTTTTTAAATATCTTTAAAACAATAAAAAATAGTAATTATCACACTCTATTTTCGGCAAACCCTCTAAAATTTGATGACAGATTAGATGTTTCTAAAATCTCTTGAAATAAACAAAAATATTAACAACTGATTTCCTGACAGATTAATTAAAGTAGTTTATACCTATAATTTTTTCAATAATTATAATATAATAAAAAAAAATATTACATAAATTATTTGATTTTTACATTAAAATTATTTATAAAAATAAATATGTTAATTACATTATTAATGAAATCAGTTGGGTAAGATTTTTGTAATGTTTTTTTTGCTTCTTGTATGGAACCCTGAAACATTGTGTACAATCTGTGAAATATATTTAACAAGTATTTTTTTTAAAGTGAGTTCTAAATTATAAGAGTTTTTGACATAGTGTCTTACTGTTTTATATGTAACAATCTTTTTTTGAAAAACAGTTATATTTTTATTACAGTACCTTTTGTGTTTTAGAGCCGAAGTAATGACACAAGTATTGTAATCTTTCAATAACTGTTGGTACTTTTAACACATGTGCGCACATGCTCACAAATATAAAATGAACGCAATTTCAGTCACCATACTTTCAAGTGTATTAATATTAAACGACAACCTTGATATTCTACAAAGAAATAAATAATTATAAATCGCCCAAAACACTAAAACATGTGATGTTATTTGTATGTTAGTGGATAATGTTCATCTAATTATATCTATAGGATATCCTAACTGTGTGTCATCCTAACAAAACAAAACAAAACCAACAGCAATATTTAGTTTGTATTTTAATAGAAGGAGTACTCGGCTTGAATGCTGGAACACTTGAATTTAAAATCAGAGAATTTGGGTACCACTAAAACAACCTGGTGGATATTACTTTAAAAGAATGATGATTGCTAAAATTTATTTAAATGTTAAACAATACAAATTAATAATTTATATCCATGGATACTATACTAATTTAAAATTTATTTCCATGGATACTATATATTTATATTTAACTAGTTACAAATAAAATGATTTTCATAACGTCAGATGAGATTCTCTGTCATGCTTATTTGTATAAATATTAATTGCAAATATTTTTTCCCGAATAATAAATGTTTTTATAAACGTATTCATATAACACTCTGCAAAATTAAAAGGAAAAATACCCACAATTATTAAAAACCTTAATTTTTAAGAGTGTAAATATAAATAATTATACCACTAACGTTTAAAATATTACAAAAGATAATTATTACAAACAATAATTGTTTTAATGATATAACATTTAATAATTATTATTTTTATATCATTAAAACAATACAAAAAAATTATACATTAAAAAAAACTAGGTTTTTTTATTATTCTTGGTAAAATTGATTAATACAATAGCTTAAATAAATATCAAATAATTTAACTTTTATCATTTCTTTATATATAGCATGAATTTTACAGCGATTTTCATACCCATAAAAAGGTAATGCTATCATACTAGAAGCAAACATAAAACTAATAGACCAGTACCAATCTGTTTCTTTATATTACAACACAATAAAAATTTGATTCCACTATCAGATCATGAACTCTATTGACAAACATTGCTTTGACCGGGAGGATTGCTACAACTGTTCTTCTAGGGTAATCACAAGATTAATCATAGTTGACCCTCGAGTGGTCTTATTTGCTAATAAATTTTCAGAGTAAGCTGCATAATAAGGCAGAAACCATTTACTAAACAGATTAGGAAAAACAAATCATAAAATTCAAAGGAACCCTTTTCCATAAAAAATATATGAATTCTTTATTAACTGCATGGAAATTATAAATCATAGTTTTAATTGATGTCTTGAAAAACTTGAACAGTTTATTTTATAGACACTTAAAATTTCAATAACTATATTCTGGAATGTGTTTTTCTCACTTTTACCTGTTCTGCCTTCAGCAATCCATTGAAGTATTGCTTATGTCGATGAAAGGGGATGATATTAACTGCGCTTAATTGAAACCCAACCTTAAAACTTCTCTTATTAGTGGATGAACCCTGTAACTGTCGACTTGTAAATCAGCTGATTTGGAAAGACACTTTCACCACTATACCAACCAGGTGGATATTCTAGAATGTTAAAAAATGATAATTGTTCAAATTTATTTAAAATTACAAACAACAATACAAATTTACATTAGGAATAAAAATTTATTTCTATGGAAACTATATATTTATATTCCTTTAGTTACTGATTTCCTGACAGATTAATTAAAGTAGTTTATACCTATAATTTTTTCAATAATTATAATATAATAAAAAAATATTCCATAAATTATTTGATTTTTACATTAAAATTATTTATAAAAATAAATATGTTAATTACATTATTAATGAAATCAGTTGGGTAAGATTTTTGTAATGTTATTTTTTGCTTCTCTTATGGAACCCTGAAACATTGTGTACAATCTGTCAAATATATTTAACAAGTATTTTTTTTAAAGTGAGTTCTAAATTATAAGAGTTTTTGACCTAGTGTCTTACTGTTTTATATGTAACAATCCTTTTTTTGAAAAACAGTTATATTTTTATTACAGTATCTTTTGTGTTTTTGAGCAGAAGTAATGACACAATTATGAGAATTGTACACTACAGTTTATAATATCATTGTAATCTTTCAATAACTGTTGGTACTTTTAACACATGTAAGCACATGCTCACAAATATAAAATGAACGCAGTTTCAGTCACCATACTTTCAAGTGTATTAATATTAAACGACAACCTTGATATTCTACAAAGAGATAAATAATTATAAATTGCCCAAAACACTAAAAAATGTGATGTTATTTGTATGTTAGTGGATAATGTTCATCTAATCATATCTATAGGATATCCTAACTGTGTGTCATCCTAACAAAACAAAACAAAACCAACAGCAATATTTAGTTTGTATTTTAATAGAAGGAGTACTCGGCTTGAATGCTGGAACACTTGAATTTAAAATCAGAGAATTTGGGTACCACTAAAACAACCTGGTGGATATTACTTTAAAAGAATGATGATTGCTAAAATTTATTTAAATGTTAAACAATACAAATTAATAATTTATATCCATGGATACTATACTAATTTAAAATTTATTTCCATGGATACTATATATTTATATTTAACTAGTTACAAATAAAATGATTTTCATAACGTCAGATGAGATTCTCTGTCATGCTTATTTGTATAAATATTAATTGCAAATATTTTTTCCCGAATAATAAATGTTTTTATAAACGTATTCATATAACACTCTGCAAAATTAAAAGGAAAAATACCCACAATTATTAAAAACCTTAATTTTTAACATTGTAAAAATAAACAATTATACCACTAACGTTTAAAATATTACAAAAGATAATTATTACAAACAATAATTGTTTTAATGATATAACATTTAATAATTATTATTTTTATATCATTAAAACAATACAAAAAAATTATACATTTGAAAAAAACTAGGTTTTTTATTACTCTTGTTAAAATTGATTAATACAATAGTTGAAATAAATATCAAATAATTTAACTTTTATCATTTCTTTATATATAGCATGAATTTTACAGCGATTTTCATACGCAAAAAAAGGTAATGCTATCATACTAGAAGCAAACATAAAACCAATAGACCAGTACCAATCTGTTTCTTTATATTACAACACAATAAAAATTTGATTCCACTATCAGATCATGAACTCTATTGACAAACATTGCTTTGACCGGGAGGATTGCCACAACTGTTCTTCTAGGGTAATCACAAGATTAATCATAGTTGACCCTCGAGTGGTCATATGTGCTAATACATTTTCAGAGTAAGCTGCATAATAAGGCAGAAACCATTTACTAAACTGATTAGGAAAAACAAATCATAAAATTCAAAGGAACCCTTTTCCATAAAAAATATATGAATTCTTTATTAACTGCATGGAAATTATAAATCATAGTGTTAATTGATATCTTGAAAAACTTGAACAGTTTATTTTATAGACACTTAAAATTTCAATAACTATATTCTGGAATGTTTTTTTCTCACTTTTACCTGTTCTGCCTTCAGCAATCCATTGAAGTATTGCTTATGTCGATGAAAGAGGATGATATTAACTGCACTTAATTGAAACCCAACCTTAAAACTTCTCTTATTTTTGAAAAATAGTTATATTTTTATTACAGTACCTTTTGTGTTTTTGAGCCGAAGTAATGACACAATTATGAGAATTGTACACTACAGTTTATAATATCATTGTAATCTTTCAATAACTGTTGGTACTTTTAACACATGTGCGCACATGCTCACAAATATAAAATGAACGCAATTTCAGTCACCATACTTTCAAGTGTATTAATATTAAACGACAACCTTGATATTCTACAAAGAAATAAATAACTATAAATCGCCCAAAACACTAAAACATGTGATGTTATTTGTATGTTAGTGGATAATGTTCATCTAATCATATCTATAGGATATCCTAACTGTGTGTCATCCTAACAAAACAAAACAAAACCAACAGCAATATTTAGTTTGTATTTTAATAGAAGGAGTACTCGGCTTGAATGCTGGAACACTTGAATTTAAAATCAGAGAATTTGGGTACCACTAAAACAACCTGGTGGATATTACTTTAAAAGACTGATGATTGCTAAAATTTATTTAAATGTTAAACAATACAAATTAATAATTTATATCCATGGATACTATACTAATTTAAAATTTATTTCCATGGATACTATATATTTATATTTAACTAGTTACAAATAAAATGATTTTCATAACGTCAGATGAGATTCTCTGTCATGCTTATTTGTATAAATATTAATTGCAAATATTTTTTCCCGAATAATAAATGTTTTTATAAACGTATTCATATAACACTCTGCAAAATTAAAAGGAAAAATACCCACAATTATTAAAAACCTTAATTTTTAAGAGTGTAAATATAAATAATTATACCACTAACGTTTAAAATATTACAAAAGATAATTATTACAAACAATAATTGTTTTAATGATATAACATTTAATAATTATTATTTTTATATCATTAAAACAATACAAAAAAATTATACATTAAAAAAAACTAGGTTTTTTTATTATTCTTGTTAAAATTGATTAATACAATAGCTTAAATAAATATCAAATAATTTAACTTTTATCATTCCTTTATATATAGCATGAATTTTACAGCGATTTTCATACCCAAAAAGAGGTAATGCTATCATACTAGAAGCAAACATAAAACTAATAGACCAGTACCAATCTGTTTCTTTATATTACAACACAATAAAAATTTGATTCCACTATCAGATCATGAACTCTATTGACAAACATTGCTTTGACCGGGAGGATTGCTACAACTGTTCTTCTAGGGTAATCACAAGATTAATCATAGTTGACCCTCGAGTGGTCTTATTTGCTAATAAATTTTCAGAGTAAGCTGCATAATAAGGCAGAAACCATTTACTAAACAGATTAGGAAAAACAAATCATAAAATTCAAAGGAACCCTTTTCCATAAAAAATATATGAATTCTTTATTAACTGCATGGAAATTATAAATCATAGTTTTAATTGATGTCTTGAAAAACTTGAACAGTTTATTTTATAGACACTTAAAATTTCAATAACTATATTCTGGAATGTGTTTTTCTCACTTTTACCTGTTCTGCCTTCAGCAATCCATTGAAGTATTGCTTATGTCGATGAAAGAGGATGATATTAACTGCGCTTAATTGAAACCCAACCTTAAAACTTCTCTTATTAGTGGATGAACCCTGTAACTGTCGACTTGTAAATCAGCTGATTTGGAAAGACACTTTCACCACTATACCAACCAGGTGGATATTCTAGAATGTTAAAAAATGATAATTGTTCAAATTTATTTAAAATTACAAACAACAATACAAATTTATATTAGAAATAAAAATTTATTTCTATGGAAACTATATATTTATATTCCTTTAGTTTTATTTAATATGTGTTAAATAAGATTAGATGTTATCTTTTTTAATGCTAATTTTTATAAATCTTATTAAATAGTAATTCACTTTCCAAAATCCAGGTAATTTAGACATAATTTTTTAAATATCTTTAAAACAATAAAAAATAGTAATTATCACACTCTATTTTCGGCAAACCCTCTAAAATTTGATGACAGATTAGATGTTTCTAAAATCTCTTGAAATAAACAAAAATATTAACAACTGATTTCCTGACAGATTAATTAAAGTAGTTTATACCTATAATTTTTTCAATAATTATAATATAATAAAAAAAAATATTACATAAATTATTTGATTTTTACATTAAAATTATTTATAAAAATAAATATGTTAATTACATTATTAATGAAATCAGTTGGGTAAGATTTTTGTAATGTTATTTTTTGCTTCTCTTATGGAACCCTGAAACATTGTGTACAATCTGTCAAATATATTTAACAAGTATTTTTTTTAAAGTGAGTTCTAAATTATAAGAGTTTTTGACCTAGTGTCTTACTGTTTTATATGTAACAATCCTTTTTTTGAAAAACAGTTATATTTTTATTACAGTAACTTTTGTGTTTTTGAGCAGAAGTAATGACACAATTATGAGAATTGTACACTACAGTTTATAATATCATTGTAATCTTTCAATAACTGTTGGTACTTTTAACACATGTAAGCACATGCTCACAAATATAAAATGAACGCAGTTTCAGTCACCATACTTTCAAGTGTATTAATATTAAACGACAACCTTGATATTCTACAAAGAGATAAATAATTATAAATTGCCCAAAACACTAAAAAATGTGATGTTATTTGTATGTTAGTGGATAATGTTCATCTAATCATATCTATAGGATATCCTAACTGTGTGTCATCCTAACAAAACAAAACAAAACCAACAGCAATATTTAGTTTGTATTTTAATAGAAGGAGTACTCGGCTTGAATGCTGGAACACTTGAATTTAAAATCAGAGAATTTGGGTACCACTAAAACAACCTGGTGGATATTACTTTAAAAGAATGATGATTGCTAAAATTTATTTAAATGTTAAACAATACAAATTAATAATTTATATCCATGGATACTATACTAATTTAAAATTTATTTCCATGGATACTATATATTTATATTTAACTAGTTACAAATAAAATGATTTTCATAACGTCAGATGAGATTCTCTGTCATGCTTATTTGTATAAATATTAATTGCAAATATTTTTTCCCGAATAATAAATGTTTTTATAAACGTATTCATATAACACTCTGCAAAATTAAAAGGAAAAATACCCACAATTATTAAAAACCTTAATTTTTAACATTGTAAAAATAAACAATTATACCACTAACGTTTAAAATATTACAAAAGATAATTATTACAAACAATAATTGTTTTAATGATATAACATTTAATAATTATTATTTTTATATCATTAAAACAATACAAAAAAATTATACATTTGAAAAAAACTAGGTTTTTTATTACTCTTGTTAAAATTGATTAATACAATAGTTGAAATAAATATCAAATAATTTAACTTTTATCATTTCTTTATATATAGCATGAATTTTACAGCGATTTTCATACACAAAAAAAGGTAATGCTATCATACTAGAAGCAAACATAAAACCAATAGACCAGTACCAATCTGTTTCTTTATATTACAACACAATAAAAATTTGATTCCACTATCAGATCATGAACTCTATTGACAAACATTGCTTTGACCGGGAGGATTGCCACAACTGTTCTTCTAGGGTAATCACAAGATTAATCATAGTTGACCCTCGAGTGGTCATATGTGCTAATACATTTTCAGAGTAAGCTGCATAATAAGGCAGAAACCATTTACTAAACTGATTAGGAAAAACAAATCATAAAATTCAAAGGAACCCTTTTCCATAAAAAATATATGAATTCTTTATTAACTGCATGGAAATTATAAATCATAGTGTTAATTGATATCTTGAAAAACTTGAACAGTTTATTTTATAGACACTTAAAATTTCAATAACTATATTCTGGAATGTTTTTTTCTCACTTTTACCTGTTCTGCCTTCAGCAATCCATTGAAGTATTGCTTATGTCGATGAAAGAGGATGATATTAACTGCACTTAATTGAAACCCAACCTTAAAACTTCTCTTATTTTTGAAAAACAGTTATATTTTTATTACAGTACCTTTTGTGTTTTTGAGCCGAAGTAATGACACAATTATGAGAATTGTACACTACAGTTTATAATATCATTGTAATCTTTCAATAACTGTTGGTACTTTTAACACATGTGCGCACATGCTCACAAATATAAAATGAACGCAATTTCAGTCACCATACTTTCAAGTGTATTAATATTAAACGACAACCTTGATATTCTACAAAGAAATAAATAACTATAAATCGCCCAAAACACTAAAACATGTGATGTTATTTGTATGTTAGTGGATAATGTTCATCTAATCATATCTATAGGATATCCTAACTGTGTGTCATCCTAACAAAACAAAACAAAACCAACAGCAATATTTAGTTTGTATTTTAATAGAAGGAGTACTCGGCTTGAATGCTGGAACACTTGAATTTAAAATCAGAGAATTTGGGTACCACTAAAACAACCTGGTGGATATTACTTTAAAAGACTGATGATTGCTAAAATTTATTTAAATGTTAAACAATACAAATTAATAATTTATATCCATGGATACTATACTAATTTAAAATTTATTTCCATGGATACTATATATTTATATTTAACTAGTTACAAATAAAATGATTTTCATAACGTCAGATGAGATTCTCTGCCATGCTTATTTGTATAAATATTAATTGCAAATAATAAATGTTTTTATAAACGTATTCATATAACACTCTGCAAAATTAAAAGGAAAAATACCCACAATTATTAAAAACCTTAATTTTTAAGAGTGTAAATATAAATAATTATACCACTAACGTTTAAAATATTACAAAAGATAATTATTACAAACAATAATTGTTTTAATGATATAACATTTAATAATTATTATTTTTATATCATTAAAACAATACAAACAAATTATACATTAAAAAAACTAGGTTTTTTTATTATTCTTGTTAAAATTGATTAATACAATAGCTTAAATAAATATCAAATAATTTAACTTTTATCATTTCTTTATATATAGCATGCATTTTACAGCGATTTTCATACCCAAAAAGAGGTAATGCTATCATACTAGAAGCAAACATAAAACTAATAGACCAGTACCAATCTGTTGCTTTATATTACAACACAATAAAAATTTGATTCCACTATCAGATCATGAACTCTATTGACAAACATTGCTTTGACCAGGAGGATTGCTACAACTGTTCTTCTAGGGTAATCACAAGATTAATCATAGTTGACCCTCGAGTGGTCTTATTTGCTAATAAATTTTCAGAGTAAGCTGCATAATAAGGCAGAAACCATTTACTAAACAGATTAGGAAAAACAAATCATAAAATTCAAAGGAACCCTTTTCCATAAAAAATATATGAATTCTTTATTAACTGCATGGAAATTATAAATCATAGTTTTAATTGATGTCTTGAAAAACTTGAACAGTTTATTTTATAGACACTTAAAATTTCAATAACTATATTCTGGAATGTGTTTTTCTCACTTTTACCTGTTCTGCCTTCAGCAATCCATTGAAGTATTGCTTATGTCGATGAAAGAGGATGATATTAACTGCGCTTAATTGAAACCCAACCTTAAAACTTCTCTTATTAGTGGATGAACCCTGTAACTGTCGACTTGTAAATCAGCTGATTTGGAAAGACACTTTCACCACTATACCAACGAGGTGGATATTCTAGAATGTTAAAAAATGATAATTGTTCAAATTTATTTAAAATTACAAACAACAATACAAATTTATATTAGAAATAAAAATTTATTTCTATGGAAACTATATATTTATATTCCTTTAGTTTTATTTAATATGTGTTAAATAAGATTAGATGTTATCTTTTTTAATGCTAATTTTTATAAATCTTATTAAATAGTAATTCACTTTCCAAAATCCAGGTAATTTAGACATAATTTTTTAAATATCTTTAAAACAATAAAAAATAGTAATTATCACACTCTATTTTCGGCAAACCCTCTAAAATTTGATGACAGATTAGATGTTTCTAAAATCTCTTGAAATAAACAAAAATATTAACAACTGATTTCCTGACAGATTAATTTATGTAGTTTATACCTATAAATTTTTCAATAATTATAATATAATAAAAAAAAATATTACATAAATTATTTGATTTTTACATTAAAATTATTTATAAAAATAAATATGTTAATTACATTATTAATGAAATCAGTTGGGTAAGATTTTTGTAATGTTATTTTTTGCTTCTCTTATGGAACCCTGAAACATTGTGTACAATCTGTCAAATATATTTAACAAGTATTTTTTTTTAAAGTGAGTTCTAAATTATAAGAGTTTTTGACCTAGTGTCTTACTGTTTTATATGTAACAATCCTTTTTTTGAAAAACAGTTATATTTTTATTACAGTAACTGTTGTGTTTTTGAGCAGAAGTAATGACACAATTATGAGAATTGTACACTACAGTTTATAATATCATTGTAATCTTTCAATAACTGTTGGTACTTTTAACACATGTAAGCACATGCTCACAAATATAAAATGAACGCAATTTCAGTCACCATACTTTCAAGTGTATTAATATTAAACGACAACCTTGATATTCTACAAAGAGATAAATAATTATAAATTGCCCTAAACACTAAAACATGTGATGTTATTTGTATGTTAGTGGATAATGTTCATCTAATCATATCTATAGGATATCCTAACTGTGTGTCATCCTAACAAAACAAAACAAAACCAACAGCAATATTTAGTTTGTATTTTAATAGAAGGAGTACTCGGCTTGAATGCTGGAACACTTGAGTTTAAAATCAGAGAATTTGGGTACCACTAAAACAACCTGGTGGATATTACTTTAAAAGAATGATGATTGCTAAAATTTATTTAAATGTTAAACAAAACAAATTAATAATTTATATCCATGGATACTATACTAATTTAAAATTTATTTCCATGGATACTATATATTTATATTTAACTAGTTACAAATAAAATGATTTTCATAACGTCAGATGAGATTCTCTGTCATGCTTATTTGTATAAATATTAATTGCAAATATTTTTTCCCGAATAATAAATGTTTTTATAAACGTATTCATATAACACTCTGCAAAATTAAAAGGAAAAATACCCACAATTATTAAAAACCTTAATTTTTAACATTGTAAAAATAAATAATTATACCACTAACGTTTAAAATATTACAAAAGATAATTATTACAAACAATAATTGTTTTAATGATATAACATTTAATAATTATTATTTTTATATCATTAAAACAATTCAAAAAAATTATACATTAAAAAAAACTAGGTTTTTTTATTATTCTTGTTAAAATTGATTAATACAATAGCTTAAATAAATATCAAATAATTTAACTTTTATCATTTCTTTATATATAGCATGAATTTTACAGCGATTTTCATACACAAAAAAAGGTAATGCTATCATACTAGAAGCAAACATAAAACCAATAGACCAGTACCAATCTGTTTCTTTATATTACAACACAATAAAAATTTGATTCCACTATCAGATCATGAACTCTATTGACAAACATTGCTTTGACCGGGAGGATTGCCACAACTGTTCTTCTAGGGTAATCACAAGATTAATCATAGTTGACCCTCGAGTGGTCATATGTGCTAATACATTTTCAGAGTAAGCTGCATAATAAGGCAGAAACCATTTACTAAACTGATTAGGAAAAACAAATCATAAAATTCAAAGGAACCCTTTTCCATAAAAAATATATGAATTCTTTATTAACTGCATGGAAATTATAAATCATAGTGTTAATTGATATCTTGAAAAACTTGAACAGTTTATTTTATAGACACTTAAAATTTCAATAACTATATTCTGGAATGTTTTTTTCTCACTTTTACCTGTTCTGCCTTCAGCAATCCATTGAAGTATTGCTTATGTCGATGAAAGAGGATGATATTAACTGCACTTAATTGAAACCCAACCTTAAAACTTCTCTTATTAGTGGATGAACCCTGTAACTGTCGACTTGTAAATCAGCTGATTTGGAAAGACACTTTCACCACTATACCAACCAGGTGGATATTCTAGAATGTTAAAAAATGATAATTGTTCAAATTTATTTAAAATTACAAACAACAATACAAATTTATATTAGAAATAAAAATTTATTTCTATGGAAACTATATATTTATATTCCTTTAGTTTTATTTAATATGTGTTAAATAAGATTAGATGTTATCTTTTTTAATGCTAATTTTTATAAATCTTATTAAATAGTAATTCACTTTCCAAAATCCAGGTAATTTAGACATAATTTTTTAAATATCTTTAAAACAATAAAAAATAGTAATTATCACACTCTATTTTCGGCAAACCCTCTAAAATTTGATGACAGATTAGATGTTTCTAAAATCTCTTGAAATAAACAAAAATATTAACAACTGATTTCCTGACAGATTAATTTATGTAGTTTATACCTATAAATTTTTCAATAATTATAATATAATAAAAAAAAATATTACATAAATTATTTGATTTTTACATTAAAATTATTTATAAAAATAAATATGTTAATTACATTATTAATGAAATCAGTTGGGTAAGATTTTTGTAATGTTATTTTTTGCTTCTCTTATGGAACCCTGAAACATTGTGTACAATCTGTCAAATATATTTAACAAGTATTTTTTTTTAAAGTGAGTTCTAAATTATAAGAGTTTTTGACCTAGTGTCTTACTGTTTTATATGTAACAATCCTTTTTTTGAAAAACAGTTATATTTTTATTACAGTAACTGTTGTGTTTTTGAGCAGAAGTAATGACACAATTATGAGAATTGTACACTACAGTTTATAATATCATTGTAATCTTTCAATAACTGTTGGTACTTTTAACACATGTAAGCACATGCTCACAAATATAAAATGAACGCAATTTCAGTCACCATACTTTCAAGTGTATTAATATTAAACGACAACCTTGATATTCTACAAAGAGATAAATAATTATAAATTGCCCTAAACACTAAAACATGTGATGTTATTTGTATGTTAGTGGATAATGTTCATCTAATCATATCTATAGGATATCCTAACTGTGTGTCATCCTAACAAAACAAAACAAAACCAACAGCAATATTTAGTTTGTATTTTAATAGAAGGAGTACTCGGCTTGAATGCTGGAACACTTGAGTTTAAAATCAGAGAATTTGGGTACCACTAAAACAACCTGGTGGATATTACTTTAAAAGAATGATGATTGCTAAAATTTATTTAAATGTTAAACAAAACAAATTAATAATTTATATCCATGGATACTATACTAATTTAAAATTTATTTCCATGGATACTATATATTTATATTTAACTAGTTACAAATAAAATGATTTTCATAACGTCAGATGAGATTCTCTGTCATGCTTATTTGTATAAATATTAATTGCAAATATTTTTTCCCGAATAATAAATGTTTTTATAAACGTATTCATATAACACTCTGCAAAATTAAAAGGAAAAATACCCACAATTATTAAAAACCTTAATTTTTAACATTGTAAAAATAAATAATTATACCACTAACGTTTAAAATATTACAAAAGATAATTATTACAAACAATAATTGTTTTAATGATATAACATTTAATAATTATTATTTTTATATCATTAAAACAATTCAAAAAAATTATACATTAAAAAAAACTAGGTTTTTTTATTATTCTTGTTAAAATTGATTAATACAATAGCTTAAATAAATATCAAATAATTTAACTTTTATCATTTCTTTATATATAGCATGAATTTTACAGCGATTTTCATACACAAAAAAAGGTAATGCTATCATACTAGAAGCAAACATAAAACCAATAGACCAGTACCAATCTGTTTCTTTATATTACAACACAATAAAAATTTGATTCCACTATCAGATCATGAACTCTATTGACAAACATTGCTTTGACCGGGAGGATTGCCACAACTGTTCTTCTAGGGTAATCACAAGATTAATCATAGTTGACCCTCGAGTGGTCATATGTGCTAATACATTTTCAGAGTAAGCTGCATAATAAGGCAGAAACCATTTACTAAACTGATTAGGAAAAACAAATCATAAAATTCAAAGGAACCCTTTTCCATAAAAAATATATGAATTCTTTATTAACTGCATGGAAATTATAAATCATAGTGTTAATTGATATCTTGAAAAACTTGAACAGTTTATTTTATAGACACTTAAAATTTCAATAACTATATTCTGGAATGTTTTTTTCTCACTTTTACCTGTTCTGCCTTCAGCAATCCATTGAAGTATTGCTTATGTCGATGAAAGAGGATGATATTAACTGCACTTAATTGAAACCCAACCTTAAAACTTCTCTTATTAGTGGATGAACCCTGTAACTGTCGACTTGTAAATCAGCTGATTTGGAAAGACACTTTCACCACTATACCAACCAGGTGGATATTCTAGAATGTTAAAAAATGATAATTGTTCAAATTTATTTAAAATTACAAACAACAATACAAATTTATATTAGAAATAAAAATTTATTTCTATGGAAACTATATATTTATATTCCTTTAGTTTTATTTAATATGTGTTAAATAAGATTAGATGTTATCTTTTTTAATGCTAATTTTTATAAATCTTATTAAATAGTAATTCACTTTCCAAAATCCAGGTAATTTAGACATAATTTTTTAAATATCTTTAAAACAATAAAAAATAGTAATTATCACACTCTATTTTCGGCAAACCCTCTAAAATTTGATGACAGATTAGATGTTTCTAAAATCTCTTGAAATAAACAAAAATATTAACAACTGATTTCCTGACAGATTAATTAAAGTAGTTTATACCTATAATTTTTTCAATAATTATAATATAATAAAAAAAAATATTACATAAATTATTTGATTTTTACATTAAAATTATTTATAAAAATAAATATGTCTACATTATTAATGAAATCAGTTGGGTAAGATTTTTGTAATGTTATTTTTTGCTTCTCTTATGGAACCCTGAAACATTGTGTACAATCTGTCAAATATATTTAACAAGTATTTTTTTTAAAATGAGTTCTAAATTATAAGAGTTTTTGACCTAGTGTCTTACTGTTTTATATGTAACAATCCTTTTTTTGAAAAACAGTTATATTTTTATTACAGTAACTTTTGTGTTTTTGAGCAGAAGTAATGACACAATTATGAGAATTGTACACTACAGTTTATATTATCATTGTAATCTTTCAATAACTGTTGGTACTTTTAACACATGTGCGCACATGCTCACAAATATAAAATGAACGCAATTTCAGTCACCATACTTTCAAGTGTATTAATATTAAACGACAACCTTGATATTCTACAAAGAAATAAATAATTATAAATTGCCCAAAACACTAAAACATGTGATGTTATTTGTATGTTAGTGGATAATGTTCATCTAATCATATCTATAGGATATCCTAACTGTGTGTCATCCTAACAAAACAAAACAAAACCAACAGCAATATTTAGTTTGTATTTTAATAGAAGGAGTACTCGGCTTGAATGCTGGAACACTTGAATTTAAAATCAGAGAATTTGGGTACCACTAAAACAACCTGGTGGATATTACTTTAAAAGAATGATGATTGCTAAAATTTATTTAAATGTTAAACAATACAAATTAATAATTTATATCCATGGATACTATACTAATTTAAAATTTATTTCCATGGATACTATATATTTATATTTAACTAGTTACAAATAAAATGATTTTCATAACGTCAGATGAGATTCTCTGTCATGCTTATTTGTATAAATATTAATTGCAAATATTTTTTCCCGAATAATAAATGTTTTTATAAACGTATTCATATAACACTCTGCAAAATTAAAAGGAAAAATACCCACAATTATTAAAAACCTTAATTTTTAAGAGTGTAAATATAAATAATTATACCACTAACATTTAAAATATTACAAAAGATAATTATTACAAACAATAATTGTTTTAATGATATAACATTTAATAATTATTATTTTTATATCATTAAAACAATACAAAAAAATTATACATTTAAAAAAAACTAGGTTTTTTTATTATTCTTGTTAAAATTGATTAATACAATAGCTTAAATAAATATCAATTAATTTAACTTTTATCATTTCTTTATATATAGCATGAATTTTACAGCGATTTTCATACCCAAAAAGAGGTAATGCTATCATACTAGAAGCAAACATAAAACTAATAGACCAGTACCAATCTGTTTCTTTATATTACAACACAATAAAAATTTGATTCCACTATCAGATCATGAACTCTATTGACAAACATTGCTTTGACCGGGAGGATTGCTACAACTGTTCTTCTAGGGTAATCACAAGATTAATCATAGTTGACCCTCGAGTGGTCTTATTTGCTAATAAATTTTCAGAGTAAGCTGCATAATAAGGCAGAAACCATTTACTAAACAGATTAGGAAAAACAAATCATAAAATTCAAAGGAACCCTTTTCCATAAAAAATATATGAATTCTTTATTAACTGCATGGAAATTATAAATCATAGTTTTAATTGATATCTTGAAAAACTTGAACAGTTTATTTTATAGACACTTAAAATTTCAATAACTATATTCTGGAATGTTTTTTTCTCACTTTTACCTGTTCTGCCTTCAGCAATCCATTGAAGTATTGCTTATGTCGATGAAAGAGGATGATATTAACTGCACTTAATTGAAACCCAACCTTAAAACTTCTCTTATTAGTGGATGAACCCTGTAACTGTCGACTTGTAAATCAGCTGATTTGGAAAGACACTTTCACCACTATACCAACCAGGTGGATATTCTAGAATGTTAAAAAATGATAATTGTTCAAATTTATTTAAAATTACAAACAACAATACAAATTTATATTAGAAATAAAAATTTATTTCTATGGAAACTATATATTTATATTCCTTTAGTTTTATTTAATATGTGTTAAATAAGATTAGATGTTATCTTTTTTAATGCTAATTTTTATAAATCTTATTAAATAGTAATTCACTTTCCAAAATCCAGGTAATTTAGACATAATTTTTTAAATATCTTTAAAACAATAAAAAATAGTAATTATCACACTCTATTTTCGGCAAACCCTCTAAAATTTGATGACAGATTAGATGTTTCTAAAATCTCTTGAAATAAACAAAAATATTAACAACTGATTTCCTGACAGATTAATTAAAGTAGTTTATACCTATAATTTTTTCAATAATTATAATATAATAAAAAAAAATATTACATAAATTATTTGATTTTTACATTAAAATTATTTATAAAAATAAATATGTCTACATTATTAATGAAATCAGTTGGGTAAGATTTTTGTAATGTTATTTTTTGCTTCTCTTATGGAACCCTGAAACATTGTGTACAATCTGTCAAATATATTTAACAAGTATTTTTTTTAAAATGAGTTCTAAATTATAAGAGTTTTTGACCTAGTGTCTTACTGTTTTATATGTAACAATCCTTTTTTTGAAAAACAGTTATATTTTTATTACAGTAACTTTTGTGTTTTTGAGCAGAAGTAATGACACAATTATGAGAATTGTACACTACAGTTTATATTATCATTGTAATCTTTCAATAACTGTTGGTACTTTTAACACATGTGCGCACATGCTCACAAATATAAAATGAACGCAATTTCAGTCACCATACTTTCAAGTGTATTAATATTAAACGACAACCTTGATATTCTACAAAGAAATAAATAATTATAAATTGCCCAAAACACTAAAACATGTGATGTTATTTGTATGTTAGTGGATAATGTTCATCTAATCATATCTATAGGATATCCTAACTGTGTGTCATCCTAACAAAACAAAACAAAACCAACAGCAATATTTAGTTTGTATTTTAATAGAAGGAGTACTCGGCTTGAATGCTGGAACACTTGAATTTAAAATCAGAGAATTTGGGTACCACTAAAACAACCTGGTGGATATTACTTTAAAAGAATGATGATTGCTAAAATTTATTTAAATGTTAAACAATACAAATTAATAATTTATATCCATGGATACTATACTAATTTAAAATTTATTTCCATGGATACTATATATTTATATTTAACTAGTTACAAATAAAATGATTTTCATAACGTCAGATGAGATTCTCTGTCATGCTTATTTGTATAAATATTAATTGCAAATATTTTTTCCCGAATAATAAATGTTTTTATAAACGTATTCATATAACACTCTGCAAAATTAAAAGGAAAAATACCCACAATTATTAAAAACCTTAATTTTTAAGAGTGTAAATATAAATAATTATACCACTAACATTTAAAATATTACAAAAGATAATTATTACAAACAATAATTGTTTTAATGATATAACATTTAATAATTATTATTTTTATATCATTAAAACAATACAAAAAAATTATACATTTAAAAAAAACTAGGTTTTTTTATTATTCTTGTTAAAATTGATTAATACAATAGCTTAAATAAATATCAATTAATTTAACTTTTATCATTTCTTTATATATAGCATGAATTTTACAGCGATTTTCATACCCAAAAAGAGGTAATGCTATCATACTAGAAGCAAACATAAAACTAATAGACCAGTACCAATCTGTTTCTTTATATTACAACACAATAAAAATTTGATTCCACTATCAGCAATCCATTGAAGTATTGCTTATGTCGATGAAAGAGGATGATATTAACTGCACTTAATTGAAACCCAACCTTAAAACTTCTCTTATTAGTGGATGAACCCTGTAACTGTCGACTTGTAAATCAGCTGATTTGGAAAGACACTTTCACCACTATACCAACCAGGTGGATATTCTAGAATGTTAAAAAATGATAATTGTTCAAATTTATTTAAAATTACAAACAACAATACAAATTTATATTAGAAATAAAAATTTATTTCTATGGAAACTATATATTTATATTCCTTTAGTTTTATTTAATATGTGTTAAATAAGATTAGATGTTATCTTTTTTAATATAAATCTTATTAAATAGTAATTCACTTTCCAAAATCCAGGTAATTTAGACATAATTTTTTAAATATCTTTAAAACAATAAAAAATAGTAATTATCACACTCTATTTTCGGCAAACCCTCTAAAATTTGATGACAGATTAGATGTTTCTAAAATCTCTTGAAATAAACAAAAATATTAACAACTGATTTCCTGACAGATTAATTAAAGTAGTTTATACCTATAATTTTTTCAATATTAAAATAATATAATAAAAAAAAATATTACATAAATTATTTGATTTTTACATTAAAATTATTTATAAAAATAAATATGTTTACATTATTAATGAAATCAGTTGGGTAAGATTTTTGTAATGTTATTTTTTGCTTCTCTTATGGAACCCTGAAACATTGTGTACAATCTGTCAAATATATTTAACAAGTATTTTTTTTAAAATGAGTTCTAAATTATAAGAGTTTTTGACCTAGTGTCTTACTGTTTTATATGTAACAATCCTTTTTTTGAAAAACAGTTATATTTTTATTACAGTAACTTTTGTGTTTTTGAGCAGAAGTAATGACACAATTATGAGAATTGTACACTACAGTTTATAATATCATTGTAATCTTTCAATAACTGTTGGTACTTTTAACACATGTGCGCACATGCTCACAAATATAAAATGAACGCAATTTCAGTCACCATACTTTCAAGTGTATTAATATTAAACGACAACCTTGATATTCTACAAAGAAATAAATAATTATAAATTGCCCAAAACACTAAAACATGTGATGTTATTTGTATGTTAGTGGATAATGTTCATCTAATCATATCTATAGGATATCCTAACTGTGTGTCATCCTAACAAAACAAAACAAAACCAACAGCAATATTTAGTTTGTATTTTAATAGAAGGAGTACTCGGCTTGAATGCTGGAACACTTGAATTTAAAATCAGAGAATTTGGGTACCACTAAAACAACCTGGTGGATATTACTTTAAAAGAATGATGATTGCTAAAATTTATTTAAATGTTAAACAATACAAATTAATAATTTATATCCATGGATACTATACTAATTTAAAATTTATTTCCATCAAAACACTAAAACATGTGATGTTATTTGTATGTTAGTGGATAATGTTCATCTAATCATATCTATAGGATATCCTAACTGTGTGTCATCCTAACAAAACAAAACAAAACCAACAGCAATATTTAGTTTGTATTTTAATAGAAGGAGTACTCGGCTTGAATGCTGGAACACTTGAATTTAAAATCAGAGAATTTGGGTACCACTAAAACAACCTGGTAGATATTACTTTAAAAGAATGATGATTGCTAAAATTTATTTAAATGTTAAACAATACAAATTAATAATTTATATCCATGGATACTATACTAATTTAAAATTTATTTCCATGGATACTATATATTTATATTTAACTAGTTACAAATAGAATGATTTTCATAACGTCAGATGAGATTCTCTGTCATGCTTATTTGTATAAATATTAATTGCAAATATTTTTTCCCGAATAATAAATGTTTTTATAAACGTATTCATATAACACTCTGCAAAATTAAAAGGAAAAATACCCACAATTATTAAAAACCTTAATTTTTAAGAGTGTAAATATAAATAATTATACCACTAACATTTAAAATATTACAAAAGATAATTATTACAAAAAATAATTGTTTTAATGATATAACATTTAATAATTATTATTTTTATATCATTAAAACAATACAAAAAAATTATATATTTAAAAAAAACTAGGTTTTTTTATTATTCTTGTTAAAATTGATTAATACAATAGCTTAAATAAATATCAATTAATTTAACTTTTATCATTTCTTTATATATAGCATGAATTTTACAGCGATTTTCATACCCAAAAAGAGGTAATGCTATCATACTAGAAGCAAACATAAAACTAATAGACCAGTACCAATCTGTTTCTTTATATTACAACACAATAAAAATTTGATTCCACTATCAGATCATGAACTCTATTGACAAACATTGCTTTGACCGGGAGGATTGCTACAACTGTTCTTCTAGGGTAATCACAAGATTAATCATAGTTGACCCTCGAGTGGTCTTATTTGCTAATAAATTTTCAGAGTAAGCTGCATAATAAGGCAGAAACCATTTACTAAACAGATTAGGAAAAACAAATCATAAAATTCAAAGGAACCCTTTTCCATAAAAAATATATGAATTCTTTATTAACTGCATGGAAATTATAAATCATAGTTTTAATTGATGTCTTGAAAAACTTGAACAGTTTATTTTATAGACACTTAAAATTTCAATAACTATATTCTGGAATGTGTTTTTCTCACTTTTACCTGTTCTGCCTTCAGCAATCCATTGAAGTATTGCTTATGTCGATGAAAGAGGATGATATTAACTGCGCTTAATTGAAACCCAACCTTAAAACTTCTCTTATTAGTGGATGAACCCTGTAACTGTCGACTTGTAAATCAGCTGATTTGGAAAGACACTTTCACCACTATACCAACCAGGTGGATATTCTAGAATGTTAAAAAATGATAATTGTTCAAATTTATTTAAAATTACAAACAACAATACAAATTTATATTAGAAATAAAAATTTATTTCTATGGAAACTATATATTTATATTCCTTTAGTTTTATTTAATATGTGTTAAATAAGATTAGATGTTATCTTTTTTAATGCTAATTTTTATAAATCTTATTAAATAGTAATTCACTTTCCAAAATCCAGGTAATTTAGACATAATTTTTTAAATATCTTTAAAACAATAAAAAATAGTAATTATCACACTCTATTTTCGGCAAACCCTCTAAAATTTGATGACAGATTAGATGTTTCTAAAATCTCTTGAAATAAACAAAAATATTAACAACTGATTTCCTGACAGATTAATTAAAGTAGTTTATACCTATAATTTTTTCAATAATTATAATATAATAAAAAAAAATATTACATAAATTATTTGATTTTTACATTAAAATTATTTATAAAAATAAATATGTTTACATTATTAATGAAATCAGTTGGGTAAGATTTTTGTAATGTTATTTTTTGCTTCTCTTATGGAACCCTGAAACATTGTGTACAATCTGTCAAATATATTTAACAAGTATTTTTTTTAAAATGAGTTCTAAATTATAAGAGTTTTTGACCTAGTGTCTTACTGTTTTATATGTAACAATCCTTTTTTTGAAAAACAGTTATATTTTTATTACAGTAACTTTTGTGTTTTTGAGCAGAAGTAATGACACAATTATGAGAATTGTACACTACAGTTTATATTATCATTGTAATCTTTCAATAACTGTTGGTACTTTTAACACATGTGCGCACATGCTCACAAATATAAAATGAACGCAATTTCAGTCACCATACTTTCAAGTGTATTAATATTAAACGACAACCTTGATATTCTACAAAGAAATAAATAATTATAAATTGCCCAAAACACTAAAACATGTGATGTTATTTGTATGTTAGTGGATAATGTTCATCTAATCATATCTATAGGATATCCTAACTGTGTGTCATCCTAACAAAACAAAACAAAACCAACAGCAATATTTAGTTTGTATTTTAATAGAAGGAGTACTCGGCTTGAATGCTGGAACACTTGAATTTAAAATCAGAGAATTTGGGTACCACTAAAACAACCTGGTGGATATTACTTTAAAAGAATGATGATTGCTAAAATTTATTTAAATGTTAAACAATACAAATTAATAATTTATATCCATGGATACTATACTAATTTAAAATTTATTTCCATGGATACTATATATTTATATTTAACTAGTTACAAATAAAATGATTTTCATAACGTCAGATGAGATTCTCTGTCATGCTTATTTGTATAAATATTAATTGCAAATATTTTTTCCCGAATAATAAATGTTTTTATAAACGTATTCATATAACACTCTGCAAAATTAAAAGGAAAAATACCCACAATTATTAAAAACCTTAATTTTTAAGAGTGTAAATATAAATAATTATACCACTAACATTTAAAATATTACAAAAGATAATTATTACAAACAATAATTGTTTTAATGATATAACATTTAATAATTATTATTTTTATATCATTAAAACAATACAAAAAAATTATACATTTAAAAAAAACTAGGTTTTTTTATTATTCTTGTTAAAATTGATTAATACAATAGCTTAAATAAATATCAATTAATTTAACTTTTATCATTTCTTTATATATAGCATGAATTTTACAGCGATTTTCATACCGAAAAAGAGGTAATGCTATCATACTAGAAGCAAACATAAAACTAATAGACCAGTACCAATCTGTTTCTTTATATTACAACACAATAAAAATTTGATTCCACTATCAGATCATGAACTCTATTGACAAACATTGCTTTGACCGGGAGGATTGCTACAACTGTTCTTCTAGGGTAATCACAAGATTAATCATAGTTGACCCTCGAGTGGTCTTATTTGCTAATAAATTTTCAGAGTAAGCTGCATAATAAGGCAGAAACCATTTACTAAACAGATTAGGAAAAACAAATCATAAAATTCAAAGGAACCCTTTTCCATAAAAAATATATGAATTCTTTATTAACTGCATGGAAATTATAAATCATAGTTTTAATTGATGTCTTGAAAAACTTGAACAGTTTATTTTATAGACACTTAAAATTTCAATAACTATATTCTGGAATGTGTTTTTCTCACTTTTACCTGTTCTGCCTTCAGCAATCCATTAAAGTATTGCTTATGTCGATGAAAGAGGATGATATTAACTGCGCTTAATTGAAACCCAACCTTAAAACTTCTCTTATTAGTGGATGAACCCTGTAACTGTCGACTTGTAAATCAGCTGATTTGGAAAGACACTTTCACCACTATACCAACCAGGTGGATATTCTAGAATGTTAAAAAATGATAATTGTTCAAATTTATTTAAAATTACAAACAACAATACAAATTTATATTAGAAATAAAAATTTATTTCTATGGAAACTATATATTTATATTCCTTTAGTTTTATTTAATATGTGTTAAATAAGATTAGATGTTATCTTTTTTAATGCTAATTTTTATAAATCTTATTAAATAGTAATTCACTTTCCAAAATCCAGGTAATTTAGACATAATTTTTTAAATATCTTTAAAACAATAAAAAATAGTAATTATCACACTCTATTTTCGGCAAACCCTCTAAAATTTGATGACAGATTAGATGTTTCTAAAATCTCTTGAAATAAACAAAAATATTAACAACTGATTTCCTGACAGATTAATTAAAGTAGTTTATACCTATAATTTTTTCAATATTAAAATAATATAATAAAAAAAAATATTACATAAATTATTTGATTTTTACATTAAAATTATTTATAAAAATAAATATGTTTACATTATTAATGAAATCAGTTGGGTAAGATTTTTGTAATGTTATTTTTTGCTTCTCTTATGGAACCCTGAAACATTGTGTACAATCTGTCAAATATATTTAACAAGTATTTTTTTTAAAATGAGTTCTAAATTATAAGAGTTTTTGACCTAGTGTCTTACTGTTTTATATGTAACAATCCTTTTTTTGAAAAACAGTTATATTTTTATTACAGTAACTTTTGTGTTTTTGAGCAGAAGTAATGACACAATTATGAGAATTGTACACTACAGTTTATAATATCATTGTAATCTTTCAATAACTGTTGGTACTTTTAACACATGTGCGCACATGCTCACAAATATAAAATGAACGCAATTTCAGTCACCATACTTTCAAGTGTATTAATATTAAACGACAACCTTGATATTCTACAAAGAAATAAATAATTATAAATTGCCCAAAACACTAAAACATGTGATGTTATTTGTATGTTAGTGGATAATGTTCATCTAATCATATCTATAGGATATCCTAACTGTGTGTCATCCTTACAAAACAAAACAAAACCAACAGCAATATTTAGTTTGTATTTTAATAGAAGGAGTACTCGGCTTGAATGCTGGAACACTTGAATTTAAAATCAGAGAATTTGGGTACCACTAAAACAACCTGGTGGAATTTATTTAAATGTTAAACAATACAAATTAATAATTTATATCCATGGATACTATACTAATTTAAAATTTATTTCCATGGATACTATATATTTATATTTAACTAGTTACAAATAAAATGATTTTCATAACGTCAGATGAGATTCTCTGTCATGCTTATTTGTATAAATATTAATTGCAAATATTTTTTCCCGAATAATAAATGTTTTTATAAACGTATTCATATAACACTCTGCAAAATTAAAAGGAAAAATACCCACAATTATTAAAAACCTTAATTTTTAAGAGTGTAAATATAAATAATTATACCACTAACGTTTAAAATATTACAAAAGATAATTATTACAAACAATAATTGTTTTAATGATATAACATTTAATAATTATTATTTTTATATCATTAAAACAATACAAAAAAATTATACATTTAAAAAAAAACTAGGTTTTTTTATTATTCTTGTTAAAATTGATTAATACAATAGCTTAAATAAATATCAAATAATTTAACTTTTATCATTTCTTTATATATAGCATGAATTTTACAGCGATTTTCATACCCAAAAAGAGGTAATGCTATCATACTAGAAGCAAACAGAAAACTAATAGACCAGTACCAATCTGTTTCTTTATATTACAACACAATAAAAATTTGATTCCACTATCAGATCATGAACTCTATTGACAAACATTGCTTTGACCGGGAGGATTGCTACAACTGTTCTTCTAGGGTAATCACAAGATTAATCATAGTTGACCCTCGAGTGGTCTTATTTGCTAATAAATTTTCAGAGTAAGCTGCATAATAAGGCAGAAACCATTTACTAAACAGATTAGGAAAAACAAATCATAAAATTCAAAGGAACCCTTTTCCATAAAAAATATATGAATTCTTTATTAACTGCATGGAAATTATAAATCATAGTTTTAATTGATGTCTTGAAAAACTTGAACAGTTTATTTTATAGACACTTAAAATTTCAATAACTATATTCTGGAATGTGTTTTTCTCACTTTTACCTGTTCTGCCTTCAGCAATCCATTGAAGTATTGCTTATGTCGATGAAAGAGGATGATATTAACTGCGCTTAATTGAAACCCAACCTTAAAACTTCTCTTATTAGTGGATGAACCCTGTAACTGTCGACTTGTAAATCAGCTGATTTGGAAAGACACTTTCACCACTATACCAACCAGGTGGATATTCTAGAATGTTAAAAAATGATAATTGTTCAAATTTATTTAAAATTACAAACAACAATACAAATTTATATTAGAAATAAAAATTTATTTCTATGGAAACTATATATTTATATTCCTTTAGTTTTATTTAATATGTGTTAAATAAGATTAGATGTTATCTTTTTTAATGCTAATTTTTATAAATCTTATTAAATAGTAATTCACTTTCCAAAATCCAGGTAATTTAGACATAATTTTTTAAATATCTTTAAAACAATAAAAAATAGTAATTATCACACTCTATTTTCGGCAAACCCTCTAAAATTTGATGACAGATTAGATGTTTCTAAAATCTCTTGAAATAAACAAAAATATTAACAACTGATTTCCTGACAGATTAATTAAAGTAGTTTATACCTATAATTTTTTCAATATTAAAATAATATAATAAAAAAAAATATTACATAAATTATTTGATTTTTACATTAAAATTATTTATAAAAATAAATATGTTTACATTATTAATGAAATCAGTTGGGTAAGATTTTTGTAATGTTATTTTTTGCTTCTCTTATGGAACCCTGAAACATTGTGTACAATCTGTCAAATATATTTAACAAGTATTTTTTTTAAAATGAGTTCTAAATTATAAGAGTTTTTGACCTAGTGTCTTACTGTTTTATATGTAACAATCCTTTTTTTGAAAAACAGTTATATTTTTATTACAGTAACTTTTGTGTTTTTGAGCAGAAGTAATGACACAATTATGAGAATTGTACACTACAGTTTATAATATCATTGTAATCTTTCAATAACTGTTGGTACTTTTAACACATGTGCGCACATGCTCACAAATATAAAATGAACGCAATTTCAGTCACCATACTTTCAAGTGTATTAATATTAAACGACAACCTTGATATTCTACAAAGAAATAAATAATTATAAATTGCCCAAAACACTAAAACATGTGATGTTATTTGTATGTTAGTGGATAATGTTCATCTAATCATATCTATAGGATATCCTAACTGTGTGTCATCCTAACAAAACAAAACAAAACCAACAGCAATATTTAGTTTGTATTTTAATAGAAGGAGTACTCGGCTTGAATGCTGGAACACTTGAATTTAAAATCAGAGAATTTGGGTACCACTAAAACAACCTGGTGGATATTACTTTAAAAGAATGATGATTGCTAAAATTTATTTAAATGTTAAACAATACAAATTAATAATTTATATCCATGGATACTATACTAATTTAAAATTTATTTCCATGGATACTATATATTTATATTTAACTAGTTACAAATAAAATGATTTTCATAACGTCAGATGAGATTCTCTGTCATGCTTATTTGTATAAATATTAATTGCAAATATTTTTTCCCGAATAATAAATGTTTTTATAAACGTATTCATATAACACTCTGCAAAATTAAAAGGAAAAATACCCACAATTATTAAAAACCTTAATTTTTAAGAGTGTAAATATAAATAATTATACCACTAACGTTTAAAATATTACAAAAGATAATTATTACAAACAATAATTGTTTTAATGATATAACATTTAATAATTATTATTTTTATATCATTAAAACAATACAAAAAAATTATACATTTAAAAAAAACTAGGTTTTTTTATTATTCTTGTTAAAATTGATTAATACAATAGCTTAAATAAATATCAAATAATTTAACTTTTATCATTTCTTTATATATAGCATGAATTTTACAGCGATTTTCATACCCAAAAAGAGGTAATGCTATCATACTAGAAGCAAACATAAAACTAATAGACCAGTACCAATCTGTTTCTTTATATTACAACACAATAAAAATTTGATTCCACTATCAGATCATGAACTCTATTGACAAACATTGCTTTGACCGGGAGGATTGCTACAACTGTTCTTCTAGGGTAATCACAAGATTAATCATAGTTGACCCTCGAGTGGTCTTATTTGCTAATAAATTTTCAGAGTAAGCTGCATAATAAGGCAGAAACCATTTACTAAACAGATTAGGAAAAACAAATCATAAAATTCAAAGGAACCCTTTTCCATAAAAAATATATGAATTCTTTATTAACTGCATGGAAATTATAAATCATAGTTTTAATTGATGTCTTGAAAAACTTGAACAGTTTATTTTATAGACACTTAAAATTTCAATAACTATATTCTGGAATGTGTTTTTCTCACTTTTACCTGTTCTGCCTTCAGCAATCCATTGAAGTATTGCTTATGTCGATGAAAGAGGATGATATTAACTGCGCTTAATTGAAACCCAACCTTAAAACTTCTCTTATTAGTGGATGAACCCTGTAACTGTCGACTTGTAAATCAGCTGATTTGGAAAGACACTTTCACCACTATACCAACCAGGTGGATATTCTAGAATGTTAAAAAATGATAATTGTTCAAATTTATTTAAAATTACAAACAACAATACAAATTTATATTAGAAATAAATATTTATTTCTATGGAAACTATATATTTATATTCCTTTAGTTTTATTTAATATGTGTTAAATAAGATTAGATGTTATCTTTTTTAATGCTAATTTTTATAAATCTTATTAAATAGTAATTCACTTTCCAAAATCCAGGTAATTTAGACATAATTTTTTAAATATCTTTAAAACAATAAAAAATAGTAATTATCACACTCTATTTTCGGCAAACCCTCTAAAATTTGATGACAGATTAGATGTTTCTAAAATCTCTTGAAATAAACAAAAATATTAACAACTGATTTCCTGACAGATTAATTAAAGTAGTTTATACCTATAATTTTTTCAATAATTATAATATAATAAAAAAAAATATTACATAAATTATTTGATTTTTACATTAAAATTATTTATAAAAATAAATATGTTTACATTATTAATGAAATCAGTTGGGTAAGATTTTTGTAATGTTATTTTTTGCTTCTCTTATGGAACCCTGAAACATTGTGTACAATCTGTCAAATATATTTAACAAGTATTTTTTTTAAAATGAGTTCTAAATTATAAGAGTTTTTGACCTAGTGTCTTACTGTTTTATATGTAACAATCCTTTTTTTGAAAAACAGTTATATTTTTATTACAGTAACTTTTGTGTTTTTGAGCAGAAGTAATGACACAATTATGAGAATTGTACACTACAGTTTATAATATCATTGTAATCTTTCAATAACTGTTGGTACTTTTAACACATGTGCGCACATGCTCACAAATATAAAATGAACGCAATTTCAGTCACCATACTTTCAAGTGTATTAATATTAAACGACAACCTTGATATTCTACAAAGAGATAAATAATTATAAATTGCCCAAAACACTAAAACATGTGATGTTATTTGTATGTTAGTGGATAATGTTCATCTAATCATATCTATAGGATATCCTAACTGTGTGTCATCCTAACAAAACAAAACAAAACCAACAGCAATATTTAGTTTGTATTTTAATAGAAGGAGTACTCGGCTTGAATGCTGGAACACTTGAATTTAAAATCAGAGAATTTGGGTACCACTAAAACCACCTGGTGGATATTACTTTAAAAGAATGATGATTGCTAAAATTTATTTAAATGTTAAACAATACAAATTAATAATTTATATCCATGGATACTATACTAATTTAAAATTTATTTCCATGGATACTATATATTTATATTTAACTAGTTACAAATAAAATGATTTTCATAACGTCAGATGAGATTCTCTGTCATGCTTATTTGTATAAATATTAATTGCAAATATTTTTTCCCGAATAATAAATGTTTTTATAAACGTATTCATATAACACTCTGCAAAATTAAAAGGAAAAATACCCACAATTATTAAAAACCTTAATTTTTAAGAGTGTAAATATAAATAATTATACCACTAACGTTTAAAATATTACAAAAGATAATTATTACAAACAATAATTGTTTTAATGATATAACATTTAATAATTATTATTTTTATATCATTAAAACAATACAAAAAAATTATACATTTAAAAAAAACTAGGTTTTTTTATTATTCTTGTTAAAATTGATTAATACAATAGCTTAAATAAATATCAAATAATTTAACTTTTATCATTTCTTTATATATAGCATGAATTTTACAGCGATTTTCATACCCAAAAAGAGGTAATGCTATCATACTAGAAGCAAACAGAAAACTAATAGACCAGTACCAATCTGTTTCTTTATATTACAACACAATAAAAATTTGATTCCACTATCAGATCATGAACTCTATTGACAAACATTGCTTTGACCGGGAGGATTGCTACAACTGTTCTTCTAGGGTAATCACAAGATTAATCATAGTTGACCCTCGAGTGGTCTTATTTGCTAATAAATTTTCAGAGTAAGCTGCATAATAAGGCAGAAACCATTTACTAAACAGATTAGGAAAAACAAATCATAAAATTCAAAGGAACCCTTTTCCATAAAAAATATATGAATTCTTTATTAACTGCATGGAAATTATAAATCATAGTTTTAATTGATGTCTTGAAAAACTTGAACAGTTTATTTTATAGACACTTAAAATTTCAATAACTATATTCTGGAATGTGTTTTTCTCACTTTTACCTGTTCTGCCTTCAGCAATCCATTGAAGTATTGCTTATGTCGATGAAAGAGGATGATATTAACTGCGCTTAATTGAAACCCAACCTTAAAACTTCTCTTATTAGTGGATGAACCCTGTAACTGTCGACTTGTAAATCAGCTGATTTGGAAAGACACTTTCACCACTATACCAACCAGGTGGATATTCTAGAATGTTAAAAAATGATAATTGTTCAAATTTATTTAAAATTACAAACAACAATACAAATTTATATTAGAAATAAATATTTATTTCTATGGAAACTATATATTTATATTCCTTTAGTTTTATTTAATATGTGTTAAATAAGATTAGATGTTATCTTTTTTAATGCTAATTTTTATAAATCTTATTAAATAGTAATTCACTTTCCAAAATCCAGGTAATTTAGACATAATTTTTTAAATATCTTTAAAACAATAAAAAATAGTAATTATCACACTCTATTTTCGGCAAACCCTCTAAAATTTGATGACAGATTAGATGTTTCTAAAATCTCTTGAAATAAACAAAAATATTAACAACTGATTTCCTGACAGATTAATTAAAGTAGTTTATACCTATAATTTTTTCAATAATTATAATATAATAAAAAAAAATATTACATAAATTATTTGATTTTTACATTAAAATTATTTATAAAAATAAATATGTTTACATTATTAATGAAATCAGTTGGGTAAGATTTTTGTAATGTTATTTTTTGCTTCTCTTATGGAACCCTGAAACATTGTGTACAATCTGTCAAATATATTTAACAAGTATTTTTTTTAAAATGAGTTCTAAATTATAAGAGTTTTTGACCTAGTGTCTTACTGTTTTATATGTAACAATCCTTTTTTTGAAAAACAGTTATATTTTTATTACAGTAACTTTTGTGTTTTTGAGCAGAAGTAATGACACAATTATGAGAATTGTACACTACAGTTTATAATATCATTGTAATCTTTCAATAACTGTTGGTACTTTTAACACATGTGCGCACATGCTCACAAATATAAAATGAACGCAATTTCAGTCACCATACTTTCAAGTGTATTAATATTAAACGACAACCTTGATATTCTACAAAGAGATAAATAATTATAAATTGCCCAAAACACTAAAACATGTGATGTTATTTGTATGTTAGTGGATAATGTTCATCTAATCATATCTATAGGATATCCTAACTGTGTGTCATCCTAACAAAACAAAACAAAACCAACAGCAATATTTAGTTTGTATTTTAATAGAAGGAGTACTCGGCTTGAATGCTGGAACACTTGAATTTAAAATCAGAGAATTTGGGTACCACTAAAACCACCTGGTGGATATTACTTTAAAAGAATGATGATTGCTAAAATTTATTTAAATGTTAAACAATACAAATTAATAATTTATATCCATGGATACTATACTAATTTAAAATTTATTTCCATGGATACTATATATTTATATTTAACTAGTTACAAATAAAATGATTTTCATAACGTCAGATGAGATTCTCTGTCATGCTTATTTGTATAAATATTAATTGCAAATATTTTTTCCCGAATAATAAATGTTTTTATAAACGTATTCATATAACACTCTGCAAAATTAAAAGGAAAAATACCCACAATTATTAAAAACCTTAATTTTTAAGAGTGTAAATATAAATAATTATACCACTAACGTTTAAAATATTACAAAAGATAATTATTACAAACAATAATTGTTTTAATGATATAACATTTAATAATTATTATTTTTATATCATTAAAACAATACAAAAAAATTATACATTAAAAAAAACTAGGTTTTTTTATTATTCTTGTTAAAATTGATTAATACAATAGCTTAAATAAATATCAAATAATTTAACTTTTATCATTACTTTATATATAGCATGAATTTTACAGCGATTTTCATACCCAAAAAGAGGTAATGCTATCATACTAGAAGCAAACATAAAACTAATAGACCAGTACCAATCTGTTTCTTTATATTACAACACAATAAAAATTTGATTCCACTATCAGATCATGAACTCTATTGACAAACATTGCTTTGACCGGGAGGATTGCTACAACTGTTCTTCTAGGGTAATCACAAGATTAATCATAGTTGACCCTCGAGTGGTCTTATTTGCTAATAAATTTTCAGAGTAAGCTGCATAATAAGGCAGAAACCATTTACTAAACAGATTAGGAAAAACAAATCATAAAATTCAAAGGAACCCTTTTCCATAAAAAATATATGAATTCTTTATTAACTGCATGGAAATTATAAATCATAGTTTTAATTGATGTCTTGAAAAACTTGAACAGTTTATTTTGTAGACACTTAAAATTTCAATAACTATATTCTGGAATGTGTTTTTCTCACTTTTACCTGTTCTGCCTTCAGCAATCCATTGAAGTATTGCTTATGTCGATGAAAGAGGATGATATTAACTGCGCTTAATTGAAACCCAACCTTAAAACTTCTCTTATTAGTGGATGAACCCTGTAACTGTCGACTTGTAAATCAGCTGATTTGGAAAGACACTTTCACCACTATACCAACCAGGTGGATATTATAGAATGTTAAAAAATGATAATTGTTCAAATTTATTTAAAATTACAAACAACAATACAAATTTATATTAGAAATAAAAATTTATTTCTATGGAAACTATATATTTATATTCCTTTAGTTTTATTTAATATGTGTTAAATAAGATTAGATGTTATCTTTTTTAATGCTAATTTTTATAAATCTTATTAAATAGTAATTCACTTTCCAAAATCCAGGTAATTTAGACATAATTTTTTAAATATCTTTAAAACAATAAAAAATAGTAATTATCACACTCTATTTTCGGCAAACCCTCTAAAATTTGATGACAGATTAGATGTTTCTAAAATCTCTTGAAATAAACAAAAATATTAACAACTGATTTCCTGACAGATTAATTAAAGTAGTTTATACCTATAATTTTTTCAATAATTATAATATAATAAAAAAAAATATTACATAAATTATTTGATTTTTACATTAAAATTATTTATAAAAATAAATATGTTTACATTATTAATGAAATCAGTTGGGTAAGATTTTTGTAATGTTATTTTTTGCTTCTCTTATGGAACCCTGAAACATTGTGTACAATCTGTCAAATATATTTAACAAGTATTTTTTTTAAAATGAGTTCTAAATTATAAGAGTTTTTGACCTAGTGTCTTACTGTTTTATATGTAACAATCCTTTTTTTGAAAAACAGTTATATTTTTATTACAGTAACTTTTGTGTTTTTGAGCAGAAGTAATGACACAATTATGAGAATTGTACACTACAGTTTATAATATCATTGTAATCTTTCAATAACTGTTGGTACTTTTAACACATGTGCGCACATGCTCACAAATATAAAATGAACGCAATTTCAGTCACCATACTTTCAAGTGTATTAATATTAAACGACAACCTTGATATTCTACAAAGAGATAAATAATTATAAATTGCCCAAAACACTAAAACATGTGATGTTATTTGTATGTTAGTGGATAATGTTCATCTAATCATATCTATAGGATATCCTAACTGTGTGTCATCCTAACAAAACAAAACAAAACCAACAGCAATATTTAGTTTGTATTTTAATAGAAGGAGTACTCGGCTTGAATGCTGGAACACTTGAATTTAAAATCAGAGAATTTGGGTACCACTAAAACCACCTGGTGGATATTACTTTAAAAGAATGATGATTGCTAAAATTTATTTAAATGTTAAACAATACAAATTAATAATTTATATCCATGGATACTATACTAATTTAAAATTTATTTCCATGGATACTATATATTTATATTTAACTAGTTACAAATAAAATGATTTTCATAACGTCAGATGAGATTCTCTGTCATGCTTATTTGTATAAATATTAATTGCAAATATTTTTTCCCGAATAATAAATGTTTTTATAAACGTATTCATATAACACTCTGCAAAATTAAAAGGAAAAATACCCACAATTATTAAAAACCTTAATTTTTAAGAGTGTAAATATAAATAATTATACCACTAACGTTTAAAATATTACAAAAGATAATTATTACAAACAATAATTGTTTTAATGATATAACATTTAATAATTATTATTTTTATATCATTAAAACAATACAAAAAAATTATACATTAAAAAAAACTAGGTTTTTTTATTATTCTTGTTAAAATTGATTAATACAATAGCTTAAATAAATATCAAATAATTTAACTTTTATCATTACTTTATATATAGCATGAATTTTACAGCGATTTTCATACCCAAAAAGAGGTAATGCTATCATACTAGAAGCAAACATAAAACTAATAGACCAGTACCAATCTGTTTCTTTATATTACAACACAATAAAAATTTGATTCCACTATCAGATCATGAACTCTATTGACAAACATTGCTTTGACCGGGAGGATTGCTACAACTGTTCTTCTAGGGTAATCACAAGATTAATCATAGTTGACCCTCGAGTGGTCTTATTTGCTAATAAATTTTCAGAGTAAGCTGCATAATAAGGCAGAAACCATTTACTAAACAGATTAGGAAAAACAAATCATAAAATTCAAAGGAACCCTTTTCCATAAAAAATATATGAATTCTTTATTAACTGCATGGAAATTATAAATCATAGTTTTAATTGATGTCTTGAAAAACTTGAACAGTTTATTTTGTAGACACTTAAAATTTCAATAACTATATTCTGGAATGTGTTTTTCTCACTTTTACCTGTTCTGCCTTCAGCAATCCATTGAAGTATTGCTTATGTCGATGAAAGAGGATGATATTAACTGCGCTTAATTGAAACCCAACCTTAAAACTTCTCTTATTAGTGGATGAACCCTGTAACTGTCGACTTGTAAATCAGCTGATTTGGAAAGACACTTTCACCACTATACCAACCAGGTGGATATTATAGAATGTTAAAAAATGATAATTGTTCAAATTTATTTAAAATTACAAACAACAATACAAATTTATATTAGAAATAAAAATTTATTTCTATGGAAACTATATATTTATATTCCTTTAGTTTTATTTAATATGTGTTAAATAAGATTAGATGTTATCTTTTTTAATGCTAATTTTTATAAATCTTATTAAATAGTAATTCACTTTCCAAAATCCAGGTAATTTAGACATAATTTTTTAAATATCTTTAAAACAATAAAAAATAGTAATTATCACACTCTATTTTCGGCAAACCCTCTAAAATTTGATGACAGATTAGATGTTTCTAAAATCTCTTGAAATAAACAAAAATATTAACAACTGATTTCCTGACAGATTAATTAAAGTAGTTTATACCTATAATTTTTTCAATAATTATAATATAATAAAAAAAAATATTACATAAATTATTTGATTTTTACATTAAAATTATTTATAAAAATAAATATGTTTACATTATTAATGAAATCAGTTGGGTAAGATTTTTGTAATGTTATTTTTTGCTTCTCTTATGGAACCCTGAAACATTGTGTACAATCTGTCAAATATATTTAACAAGTATTTTTTTTAAAATGAGTTCTAAATTATAAGAGTTTTTGACCTAGTGTCTTACTGTTTTATATGTAAATATCCTTTTTTTGAAAAACAGTTATATTTTTATTACAGTAACTTTTGTGTTTTTGAGCAGAAGTAATGACACAATTATGAGAATTGTACACTACAGTTTATAATATCATTGTAATCTTTCAATAACTGTTGGTACTTTTAACACATGTGCGCACATGCTCACAAATATAAAATGAACGCAATTTCAGTCACCATACTTTCAAGTGTATTAATATTAAACGACAACCTTGATATTCTACAAAGAAATAAATAATTATAAATCGCCCAAAACACTAAAACATGTGATGTTATTTGTATGTTAGTGGATAATGTTCATCTAATCATATCTATAGGATATCCTAACTGTGTGTCATCCTAACAAAACAAAACAAAACCAACAGCAATATTTAGTTTGTATTTTAATAGAAGGAGTACTCGGCTTGAATGCTGGAACACTTGAATTTAAAATCAGAGAATTTGGGTACCACTAAAACAACCTGGTGGATATTACTTTAAAAGAATGATGATTGCTAAAATTTATTTAAATGTTAAACAATACAAATTAATAATTTATATCCATGGATACTATACTAATTTAAAATTTATTTCCATGGATACTATATATTTATATTTAACTAGTTACAAATAAAATGATTTTCATAACGTCAGATGAGATTCTCTGTCATGCTTATTTGTATAAATATTAATTGCAAATATTTTTTCCCGAATAATAAATGTTTTTATAAACGTATTCATATAACACTCTGCAAAATTAAAAGGAAAAATACCCACAATTATTAAAAACCTTAATTTTTAAGAGTGTAAATATAAATAATTATACCACTAACGTTTAAAATATTACAAAAGATAATTATTACAAACAATAATTGTTTTAATGATATAACATTTAATAATTATTATTTTTATATCATTAAAACAATACAAAAAAATTATACATTTAAAAAAAAACTAGGTTTTTTTATTATTCTTGTTAAAATTGATTAATACAATAGCTTAAATAAATATCAAATAATTTAACTTTTATCATTTCTTTATATATAGCATGAATTTTACAGCGATTTTCATACCCAAAAAGAGGTAATGCTATCATACTAGAAGCAAACAGAAAACTAATAGACCAGTACCAATCTGTTTCTTTATATTACAACACAATAAAAATTTGATTCCACTATCAGATCATGAACTCTATTGACAAACATTGCTTTGACCGGGAGGATTGCTACAACTGTTCTTCTAGGGTAATCACAAGATTAATCATAGTTGACCCTCGAGTGGTCTTATTTGCTAATAAATTTTCAGAGTAAGCTGCATAATAAGGCAGAAACCATTTACTAAACAGATTAGGAAAAACAAATCATAAAATTCAAAGGAACCCTTTTCCATAAAAAATATATGAATTCTTTATTAACTGCATGGAAATTATAAATCATAGTTTTAATTGATGTCTTGAAAAACTTGAACAGTTTATTTTATAGACACTTAAAATTTCAATAACTATATTCTGGAATGTGTTTTTCTCACTTTTACCTGTTCTGCCTTCAGCAATCCATTGAAGTATTGCTTATGTCGATGAAAGAGGATGATATTAACTGCGCTTAATTGAAACCCAACCTTAAAACTTCTCTTATTAGTGGATGAACCCTGTAACTGTCGACTTGTAAATCAGCTGATTTGGAAAGACACTTTCACCACTATACCAACCAGGTGGATATTCTAGAATGTTAAAAAATGATAATTGTTCAAATTTATTTAAAATTACAAACAACAATACAAATTTATATTAGAAATAAAAATTTATTTCTATGGAAACTATATATTTATATTCCTTTAGTTTTATTTAATATGTGTTAAATAAGATTAGATGTTATCTTTTTTAATGCTAATTTTTATAAATCTTATTAAATAGTAATTCACTTTCCAAAATCCAGGTAATTTAGACATAATTTTTTAAATATCTTTAAAACAATAAAAAATAGTAATTATCACACTCTATTTTCGGCAAACCCTCTAAAATTTGATGACAGATTAGATATTTCTAAAATCTCTTGAAATAAACAAAAATATTAACAACTGATTTCCTGACAGATTAATTAAAGTAGTTTATACCTATAATTTTTTCAATAATTATAATATAATAAAAAAAAATATTACATAAATTATTTGATTTTTACATTAAAATTATTTATAAAAATAAATATGTTTACATTATTAATGAAATCAGTTGGGTAAGATTTTTGTAATGTTATTTTTTGCTTCTCTTATGGAACCCTGAAACATTGTGTACAATCTGTCAAATATATTTAACAAGTATTTTTTTTAAAATGAGTTCTAAATTATAAGAGTTTTTGACCTAGTGTCTTACTGTTTTATATGTAACAATCCTTTTTTTGAAAAACAGTTATATTTTTATTACAGTAACTTTTGTGTTTTTGAGCAGAAGTAATGACACAATTATGAGAATTGTACACTACAGTTTATAATATCATTGTAATCTTTCAATAACTGTTGGTACTTTTAACACATGTGCGCACATGCTCACAAATATAAAATGAACGCAATTTCAGTCACCATACTTTCAAGTGTATTAATATTAAACGACAACCTTGATATTCTACAAAGAAATAAATAATTATAAATTGCCCAAAACACTAAAACATGTGATGTTATTTGTATGTTAGTGGATAATGTTCATCTAATCATATCTATAGGATATCCTAACTGTGTGTCATCCTAACAAAACAAAACAAAACCAACAGCAATATTTAGTTTGTATTTTAATAGAAGGAGTACTCGGCTTGAATGCTGGAACACTTGAATTTAAAATCAGAGAATTTGGGTACCACTAAAACAACCTGGTGGATATTACTTTAAAAGAATGATGATTGCTAAAATTTATTTAAATGTTAAACAATACAAATTAATAATTTATATCCATGGATACTATACTAATTTAAAATTTATTTCCATGGATACTATATATTTATATTTAACTAGTTACAAATAAAATGATTTTCATAACGTCAGATGAGATTCTCTGTCATGCTTATTTGTATAAATATTAATTGCAAATATTTTTTCCCGAATAATAAATGTTTTTATAAACGTATTCATATAACACTCTGCAAAATTAAAAGGAAAAATACCCACAATTATTAAAAACCTTAATTTTTAAGAGTGTAAATATAAATAATTATACCACTAACGTTTAAAATATTACAAAAGATAATTATTACAAACAATAATTGTTTTAATGATATAACATTTAATAATTATTATTTTTA